>NW_017972988.1:15039-86937 GCF_001876935.1 Asparagus officinalis | reverse complement strand
AAGGTTACTGGTTTTCTTGTTATGGTTACGGGTTTTTTTGTTATGGTTATTGATTTGTTGTTTAGGTTAAGGGTTTTTCATTATAGTTATTGAATTGTTGTTTAAGTTGCGTGGTAGTTGTTAAGGATTCGGGTTTGATGTTATGTTCACGGGTGCTTAAGGCTTATGGTAGTTGTTAAGGAAACATGTATGATGTTAAGGTTACGTGTTTGTTGTTATGGTTACGGGTTTTTTGTTATGGTTATTGATTTGTTGTTTAGGTTAAGGGTTTTTCGTTATAGCTATTGAATTGTTGTTAAGGTTGCGTGATAGTTGTTAAGGATACGGGTTTGATGTTAAGGTTACTGGTTTGATGTTATGGTTACGGGTTCTTTGTTATGATTATTGATTTGTTGTTTAGGTTAAGTGTTTTTCGTTATAGTTATTGATTTGTTCTTGCTGCTAACTGTTAGTTGCTAACTATAATTTTTGTTTTGTCCCTGTTTGTAGTTTTATTAAAGCGTACGACGGATCAACAGGGTCTATTAGCCGGTTTGAGATCCTCAATATATTACACGGTGGGCGACTGGATGATGTAGTAAGATTTTCGATTGGTATTTATTTATTAGCATATTTAACAATACTATTATTAATTACTTGTTGTCAACTTATTATAGCTTGTTGATACGCTGCTTGATTTAGTTCGTTTCGTGAAAATAAGATAGCGTCGTCCAGTATAAAATTTGGGGTGGTCCCTGTTTGGTTTAGTGTAAGTTTATATCTGGTGTGGCGTACTCCTACCTATCAGCACATAATCTATGTTAAAAGGAATCTGATCGGGTTAATTCTTTATTGTAGCACCAGATACATGTGCCGAATCCAGATTACCAAGAACTGCATGATATCTACATCAAACGCTTGGTCGATGAAGGGTGTACTAACCTCTTAGTTCCCATTGTCCAGGGCGATCATTGGCATCTTCTGGAGTTTGATGTCGAAAATGATATTGCCAGGCATTACGACTCCTTGAAAGAGAGATCTGGACATTGGGACCCTGTGCTCAATATCGTCAAAGCCTTCAACTACATTAAAGCTGGCTTCAATGAGAACCAATTGCGCAGCGTATTCGACCCAATCAAAGTTCCATGCGAGGAGCAAAAGGGATCATAAGTTTGCCGGAACCCTTGTTGGAATTCATTGTTGGAAACTGGTTGTTAAGGTTACGAATTTGTTGTTATGTTTTGATTGAAAGCAACAATGGTCTCAATGCTTCCTTGTGGTTGTGTGCAGGTATGACTGTGGGATCTATGTCTACCAGTTCGTACAAGCGATTACCGAAGGTAGAGATGTCCTGCACGTCACGCCCGAAGAGCATAACACATGGGTGGTTCGTGCGAAGCTAGCAGCGTACTTACTGATTGAAGGCAGGAAGAGGAAAAAAGAGGTGGGAAAACTTGACGATGATGACGTTGAGATGTAGATTTTTTGTAAATGATATATTACATTTCTTTGGTGTTACTAACAATATACATGTAAATATTAAAAGGTAAATATAAACAATATAAGGTTGATCTGTGAATGATATATTACAATTCTTTGTTGTTAATAGCAATGTACAAGTAACTATTATAAGGTTGATATCAAGGGATAACATTAACAGCAAACCCATGAGTTCAACAACAAAACCGTAACCTCAACAACAAACAGCAAAGCTTAACAACATCGCAAGATTCTGCTAACTTGTGCTTCAAATGCAACCAAACTAAATTCGAAAAGATTTCTGCATTTGTCCGCCAATAGTTTACGATATGCTAGATCCCCAAGGGATAACATTAACAACAAATCCATGAGTTCAATAACAAAACCGTAAACTCATCAACAAACACAAAAGCTTAACAACACACTATATTAGCAGAAACATATTAATAGGTAGTTAATAGAGCGTATCATCATCAAGTTCAGCAAAACATTTGGTAATTTACAATAAAAGACAACCTAGGGGCCGACTGCTCCTCCCCCGCTCCCCTTGCTCGAAGCGCGATCGTGGTAGGAACCCCTATCGCGAGGAAGGGTAGACGGCCCAACACCTTGGGCCCGGAGAAATCGTTGCCAGAGCTCTTTCTCCACCGTCATTTGCCTGCCGTCCCAAGACACTTCAATCAATTCCGGGTCGGCGCGGGAAGGCTGCGGTTGCTGGCTTTGAGGTTGGTCAACGGACATGTCGTTGGGACCTTGCTCATTGTTTGCCTGCTGCTCACGGTCTCCACCCACAAGCTGAGTGACGACGAAACCTTCCATCAGACGACGGTCCATGGGAGAGGTGTAACGAAACCTAATCCTCTTAGGGATATCCGAATATTCCCTAATCTCTAGCAGCACCCTGCAGTCTCTGAAGTTTGTCTTCGTGGTGACGTCAGCGGAGCAGTACACGCATTGGCCGATGCCCTCGAACAGTGATTGGAGGAACTCCAACTCCCAGAGGTGGTAGGGGAGATTGAAGAGGCGGATCCACCTAAACATGGGGTACGGCAATGCTCTTAGCCTGAGGTCCTCCCGCCAAAGCCTGAATCTGCCCACGAAGGACCCAAGATTTACAGGACTGAGCTGGACGGCTTGATCTAGTAGCTCATCAGAGGGGAATTTAACCATGAACCTATTTATAGATACCAGCTTGATCTCATAGGTCCAATCCCAGACGTCGAAGCGATACCCTAGCATCTCTCTGAGCTCGTCCAAAGATGGCAGACCCACCTCAATAGTGAGGAGAGCGAATGAGCTAAGCTCCTGAATGTTGCGGGCGACGTTATCTGGAACGGGGAGAAATCGTGGGTCCCTGTTTGCTACAAGACCATGAGGACAATCCCGGGAGATATGCCCCGAGCCATGGCAATGTATACACGCGCTATCATCGTGAGACATGATCCTTCTGGTTTCGAAACGAAGGTCGTGTAGTTGTTAATGGGGCTGGGATGGGGAGAAAATGGCGGTGATGTGAAGATTGATGGCTTCGTCGAAAGGTCTTGTCATGGATACAGGGGAAGGGATGAGGGTTAATTAAAGCGTGGTGGCTGGGAATAACGAGGAGACAGATGATAATACTGGCTGTCTTGGAAACATAATCTACTATGGAAGCATTTAATACAGCTAGAAACCCACTAACTGCTTTAGAGATCAACCTTAGCAACCAACCCATAACCTTAACAATAGGGCGCTAACCTTAGCAACCAATCCATAAGCATGACAACCAGCACATAACCTTGACAGCCAGTCCATGATCTTTCATAACAAAACCATAACATCAACAATACGACCCCGTGATCTTCTTAATCCATAAGCCTAACAACAGAGAGCTAAGCATTACAACAAGGAGCTAATGTTAGCTACCATTCCATAAGTTTAACAACAGAAATCTAACCTTAACAACCAATACATAAGCTTGACAACAGAGCACTAACCTTAACAACAGGACTCTAACCTTAGCAACCAACCCATAACCTTAACAATAGGGCGCTAACCTTAGCAACCAATCCATAAGCATGACAACCAGCACATAACCTTGACAGCCAGTCCATGATCTTTAATAACAAAACCATAACATCACCAGAGAGCTAAGCGTTACAACAAGGAGCTAATGTTAGCTACCATTCCATAAGTTTAACAACAGAAATCTAACCTTAACAACCAATACATAAGCTTGACAACAGAGCACTAACCTTAACAACAGGACTCTAACCTTAGCAACCAACCCATAACCTTAACAATAGGGCGCTAACCTTAGCAACCAATCCATAAGCATGACAACCAGCACATAACCTTGACAGCCAGTCCATGATCTTTAATAACAAAACCATAACATCAACAATACGACGACCCCGTGATCTTCTTAATCCATAAGCCTAACAACAGAGAGCTAAGCATTACAACAAGGAGCTAATGTTAGCTACCATTCCATAAGTTTAACAACAGAAATCTAACCTTAACAACCAATACATAAGCTTGACAACAGAGCACTAACCTTAACAACAGGACTCTAACCTTAGCAACCAACCCATAACCTTAACAATAGGGCGCTAACCTTAGCAACCAATCCATAAGCATGACAACCAGCACATAACCTTGACAGCCAGTCCATGATCTTTCATAACAAAACCATAACATCAACAATACGACCCCGTGATCTTCTTAATCCATAAGCCTAACAACAGAGAGCTAAGCATTACAACAAGGAGCTAATGTTAGCTACCATTCCATAAGTTTAACAACAGAAATCTAACCTTAACAACCAATACATAAGCTTGACAACAGAGCACTAACCTTAACAACAGGACTCTAACCTTAGCAACCAACCCATAACCTTAACAATAGGGCGCTAACCTTAGCAACCAATCCATAAGCATGACAACCAGCACATAACCTTGACAGCCAGTCCATGATCTTTCATAACAAAACCATAACATCAACAATACGACCCCGTGATCTTCTTAATCCATAAGCCTAACAACAGAGAGCTAAGCATTACAACAAGGAGCTAATGTTAGCTACCATTCCATAAGTTTAACAACAGAAATCTAACCTTAACAACCAATACATAAGCTTGACAACAGAGCACTAACCTTAACAACAGGACTCTAACCTTAGCAACCAACCCATAACCTTAACAATAGGGCGCTAACCTTAGCAACCAATCCATAAGCATGACAACCAGCACATAACCTTGACAGCCAGTCCATGATCTTTCATAACAAAACCATAACATCAACAATACGACCCCGTGATCTTCTTAATCCATAAGCCTAACAACAGAGAGCTAAGCATTACAACAAGGAGCTAATGTTAGCTACCATTCCATAAGTTTAACAACAGAAATCTAACCTTAACAACCAATACATAAGCTTGACAACAGAGCACTAACCTTAACAACAGGACTCTAACCTTAGCAACCAACCCATAACCTTAACAATAGGGCGCTAACCTTAGCAACCAATCCATAAGCATGACAACCAGCACATAACCTTGACAGCCAGTCCATGATCTTTCATAACAAAACCATAACATCAACAATACGACCCCGTGATCTTCTTAATCCATAAGCCTAACAACAGAGAGCTAAGCATTACAACAAGGAGCTAATGTTAGCTACCATTCCATAAGTTTAACAACAGAAATCTAACCTTAACAACCAATACATAAGCTTGACAACAGAGCACTAACCTTAACAACAGGACTCTAACCTTAGCAACCAACCCATAACCTTAACAATAGGGCGCTAACCTTAGCAACCAATCCATAAGCATGACAACCAGCACATAACCTTGACAGCCAGTCCATGATCTTTCATAACAAAACCATAACATCAACAATACGACCCCGTGATCTTCTTAATCCATAAGCCTAACAACAGAGAGCTAAGCATTACAACAAGGAGCTAATGTTAGCTACCATTCCATAAGTTTAACAACAGAAATCTAACCTTAACAACCAATACATAAGCTTGACAACAGAGCACTAACCTTAACAACAGGACTCTAACCTTAGCAACCAACCCATAACCTTAACAATAGGGCGCTAACCTTAGCAACCAATCCATAAGCATGACAACCAGCACATAACCTTGACAGCCAGTCCATGATCTTTCATAACAAAACCATAACATCAACAATACGACCCCGTGATCTTCTTAATCCATAAGCCTAACAACAGAGAGCTAAGCATTACAACAAGGAGCTAATGTTAGCTACCATTCCATAAGTTTAACAACAGAAATCTAACCTTAACAACCAATACATAAGCTTGACAACAGAGCACTAACCTTAACAACAGGACTCTAACCTTAGCAACCAACCCATAACCTTAACAATAGGGCGCTAACCTTAGCAACCAATCCATAAGCATGACAACCAGCACATAACCTTGACAGCCAGTCCATGATCTTTCATAACAAAACCATAACATCAACAATACGACCCCGTGATCTTCTTAATCCATAAGCCTAACAACAGAGAGCTAAGCATTACAACAAGGAGCTAATGTTAGCTACCATTCCATAAGTTTAACAACAGAAATCTAACCTTAACAACCAATACATAAGCTTGACAACAGAGCACTAACCTTAACAACAGGACTCTAACCTTAGCAACCAACCCATAACCTTAACAATAGGGCGCTAACCTTAGCAACCAATCCATAAGCATGACAACCAGCACATAACCTTGACAGCCAGTCCATGATCTTTCATAACAAAACCATAACATCAACAATACGACCCCGTGATCTTCTTAATCCATAAGCCTAACAACAGAGAGCTAAGCATTACAACAAGGAGCTAATGTTAGCTACCATTCCATAAGTTTAACAACAGAAATCTAACCTTAACAACCAATACATAAGCTTGACAACAGAGCACTAACCTTAACAACAGGACTCTAACCTTAGCAACCAACCCATAACCTTAACAATAGGGCGCTAACCTTAGCAACCAATCCATAAGCATGACAACCAGCACATAACCTTGACAGCCAGTCCATGATCTTTCATAACAAAACCATAACATCAACAATACGACCCCGTGATCTTCTTAATCCATAAGCCTAACAACAGAGAGCTAAGCATTACAACAAGGAGCTAATGTTAGCTACCATTCCATAAGTTTAACAACAGAAATCTAACCTTAACAACCAATACATAAGCTTGACAACAGAGCACTAACCTTAACAACAGGACTCTAACCTTAGCAACCAACCCATAACCTTAACAATAGGGCGCTAACCTTAGCAACCAATCCATAAGCATGACAACCAGCACATAACCTTGACAGCCAGTCCATGATCTTTCATAACAAAACCATAACATCAACAATACGACCCCGTGATCTTCTTAATCCATAAGCCTAACAACAGAGAGCTAAGCATTACAACAAGGAGCTAATGTTAGCTACCATTCCATAAGTTTAACAACAGAAATCTAACCTTAACAACCAATACATAAGCTTGACAACAGAGCACTAACCTTAACAACAGGACTCTAACCTTAGCAACCAACCCATAACCTTAACAATAGGGCGCTAACCTTAGCAACCAATCCATAAGCATGACAACCAGCACATAACCTTGACAGCCAGTCCATGATCTTTCATAACAAAACCATAACATCAACAATACGACCCCGTGATCTTCTTAATCCATAAGCCTAACAACAGAGAGCTAAGCATTACAACAAGGAGCTAATGTTAGCTACCATTCCATAAGTTTAACAACAGAAATCTAACCTTAACAACCAATACATAAGCTTGACAACAGAGCACTAACCTTAACAACAGGACTCTAACCTTAGCAACCAACCCATAACCTTAACAATAGGGCGCTAACCTTAGCAACCAATCCATAAGCATGACAACCAGCACATAACCTTGACAGCCAGTCCATGATCTTTCATAACAAAACCATAACATCAACAATACGACCCCGTGATCTTCTTAATCCATAAGCCTAACAACAGAGAGCTAAGCATTACAACAAGGAGCTAATGTTAGCTACCATTCCATAAGTTTAACAACAGAAATCTAACCTTAACAACCAATACATAAGCTTGACAACAGAGCACTAACCTTAACAACAGGACTCTAACCTTAGCAACCAACCCATAACCTTAACAATAGGGCGCTAACCTTAGCAACCAATCCATAAGCATGACAACCAGCACATAACCTTGACAGCCAGTCCATGATCTTTCATAACAAAACCATAACATCAACAATACGACCCCGTGATCTTCTTAATCCATAAGCCTAACAACAGAGAGCTAAGCATTACAACAAGGAGCTAATGTTAGCTACCATTCCATAAGTTTAACAACAGAAATCTAACCTTAACAACCAATACATAAGCTTGACAACAGAGCACTAACCTTAACAACAGGACTCTAACCTTAGCAACCAACCCATAACCTTAACAATAGGGCGCTAACCTTAGCAACCAATCCATAAGCATGACAACCAGCACATAACCTTGACAGCCAGTCCATGATCTTTCATAACAAAACCATAACATCAACAATACGACCCCGTGATCTTCTTAATCCATAAGCCTAACAACAGAGAGCTAAGCATTACAACAAGGAGCTAATGTTAGCTACCATTCCATAAGTTTAACAACAGAAATCTAACCTTAACAACCAATACATAAGCTTGACAACAGAGCACTAACCTTAACAACAGGACTCTAACCTTAGCAACCAACCCATAACCTTAACAATAGGGCGCTAACCTTAGCAACCAATCCATAAGCATGACAACCAGCACATAACCTTGACAGCCAGTCCATGATCTTTCATAACAAAACCATAACATCAACAATACGACCCCGTGATCTTCTTAATCCATAAGCCTAACAACAGAGAGCTAAGCATTACAACAAGGAGCTAATGTTAGCTACCATTCCATAAGTTTAACAACAGAAATCTAACCTTAACAACCAATACATAAGCTTGACAACAGAGCACTAACCTTAACAACAGGACTCTAACCTTAGCAACCAACCCATAACCTTAACAATAGGGCGCTAACCTTAGCAACCAATCCATAAGCATGACAACCAGCACATAACCTTGACAGCCAGTCCATGATCTTTCATAACAAAACCATAACATCAACAATACGACCCCGTGATCTTCTTAATCCATAAGCCTAACAACAGAGAGCTAAGCATTACAACAAGGAGCTAATGTTAGCTACCATTCCATAAGTTTAACAACAGAAATCTAACCTTAACAACCAATACATAAGCTTGACAACAGAGCACTAACCTTAACAACAGGACTCTAACCTTAGCAACCAACCCATAACCTTAACAATAGGGCGCTAACCTTAGCAACCAATCCATAAGCATGACAACCAGCACATAACCTTGACAGCCAGTCCATGATCTTTCATAACAAAACCATAACATCAACAATACGACCCCGTGATCTTCTTAATCCATAAGCCTAACAACAGAGAGCTAAGCATTACAACAAGGAGCTAATGTTAGCTACCATTCCATAAGTTTAACAACAGAAATCTAACCTTAACAACCAATACATAAGCTTGACAACAGAGCACTAACCTTAACAACAGGACTCTAACCTTAGCAACCAACCCATAACCTTAACAATAGGGCGCTAACCTTAGCAACCAATCCATAAGCATGACAACCAGCACATAACCTTGACAGCCAGTCCATGATCTTTCATAACAAAACCATAACATCAACAATACGACCCCGTGATCTTCTTAATCCATAAGCCTAACAACAGAGAGCTAAGCATTACAACAAGGAGCTAATGTTAGCTACCATTCCATAAGTTTAACAACAGAAATCTAACCTTAACAACCAATACATAAGCTTGACAACAGAGCACTAACCTTAACAACAGGACTCTAACCTTAGCAACCAACCCATAACCTTAACAATAGGGCGCTAACCTTAGCAACCAATCCATAAGCATGACAACCAGCACATAACCTTGACAGCCAGTCCATGATCTTTCATAACAAAACCATAACATCAACAATACGACCCCGTGATCTTCTTAATCCATAAGCCTAACAACAGAGAGCTAAGCATTACAACAAGGAGCTAATGTTAGCTACCATTCCATAAGTTTAACAACAGAAATCTAACCTTAACAACCAATACATAAGCTTGACAACAGAGCACTAACCTTAACAACAGGACTCTAACCTTAGCAACCAACCCATAACCTTAACAATAGGGCGCTAACCTTAGCAACCAATCCATAAGCATGACAACCAGCACATAACCTTGACAGCCAGTCCATGATCTTTCATAACAAAACCATAACATCAACAATACGACCCCGTGATCTTCTTAATCCATAAGCCTAACAACAGAGAGCTAAGCATTACAACAAGGAGCTAATGTTAGCTACCATTCCATAAGTTTAACAACAGAAATCTAACCTTAACAACCAATACATAAGCTTGACAACAGAGCACTAACCTTAACAACAGGACTCTAACCTTAGCAACCAACCCATAACCTTAACAATAGGGCGCTAACCTTAGCAACCAATCCATAAGCATGACAACCAGCACATAACCTTGACAGCCAGTCCATGATCTTTCATAACAAAACCATAACATCAACAATACGACCCCGTGATCTTCTTAATCCATAAGCCTAACAACAGAGAGCTAAGCATTACAACAAGGAGCTAATGTTAGCTACCATTCCATAAGTTTAACAACAGAAATCTAACCTTAACAACCAATACATAAGCTTGACAACAGAGCACTAACCTTAACAACAGGACTCTAACCTTAGCAACCAACCCATAACCTTAACAATAGGGCGCTAACCTTAGCAACCAATCCATAAGCATGACAACCAGCACATAACCTTGACAGCCAGTCCATGATCTTTCATAACAAAACCATAACATCAACAATACGACCCCGTGATCTTCTTAATCCATAAGCCTAACAACAGAGAGCTAAGCATTACAACAAGGAGCTAATGTTAGCTACCATTCCATAAGTTTAACAACAGAAATCTAACCTTAACAACCAATACATAAGCTTGACAACAGAGCACTAACCTTAACAACAGGACTCTAACCTTAGCAACCAACCCATAACCTTAACAATAGGGCGCTAACCTTAGCAACCAATCCATAAGCATGACAACCAGCACATAACCTTGACAGCCAGTCCATGATCTTTCATAACAAAACCATAACATCAACAATACGACCCCGTGATCTTCTTAATCCATAAGCCTAACAACAGAGAGCTAAGCATTACAACAAGGAGCTAATGTTAGCTACCATTCCATAAGTTTAACAACAGAAATCTAACCTTAACAACCAATACATAAGCTTGACAACAGAGCACTAACCTTAACAACAGGACTCTAACCTTAGCAACCAACCCATAACCTTAACAATAGGGCGCTAACCTTAGCAACCAATCCATAAGCATGACAACCAGCACATAACCTTGACAGCCAGTCCATGATCTTTCATAACAAAACCATAACATCAACAATACGACCCCGTGATCTTCTTAATCCATAAGCCTAACAACAGAGAGCTAAGCATTACAACAAGGAGCTAATGTTAGCTACCATTCCATAAGTTTAACAACAGAAATCTAACCTTAACAACCAATACATAAGCTTGACAACAGAGCACTAACCTTAACAACAGGACTCTAACCTTAGCAACCAACCCATAACCTTAACAATAGGGCGCTAACCTTAGCAACCAATCCATAAGCATGACAACCAGCACATAACCTTGACAGCCAGTCCATGATCTTTCATAACAAAACCATAACATCAACAATACGACCCCGTGATCTTCTTAATCCATAAGCCTAACAACAGAGAGCTAAGCATTACAACAAGGAGCTAATGTTAGCTACCATTCCATAAGTTTAACAACAGAAATCTAACCTTAACAACCAATACATAAGCTTGACAACAGAGCACTAACCTTAACAACAGGACTCTAACCTTAGCAACCAACCCATAACCTTAACAATAGGGCGCTAACCTTAGCAACCAATCCATAAGCATGACAACCAGCACATAACCTTGACAGCCAGTCCATGATCTTTCATAACAAAACCATAACATCAACAATACGACCCCGTGATCTTCTTAATCCATAAGCCTAACAACAGAGAGCTAAGCATTACAACAAGGAGCTAATGTTAGCTACCATTCCATAAGTTTAACAACAGAAATCTAACCTTAACAACCAATACATAAGCTTGACAACAGAGCACTAACCTTAACAACAGGACTCTAACCTTAGCAACCAACCCATAACCTTAACAATAGGGCGCTAACCTTAGCAACCAATCCATAAGCATGACAACCAGCACATAACCTTGACAGCCAGTCCATGATCTTTCATAACAAAACCATAACATCAACAATACGACCCCGTGATCTTCTTAATCCATAAGCCTAACAACAGAGAGCTAAGCATTACAACAAGGAGCTAATGTTAGCTACCATTCCATAAGTTTAACAACAGAAATCTAACCTTAACAACCAATACATAAGCTTGACAACAGAGCACTAACCTTAACAACAGGACTCTAACCTTAGCAACCAACCCATAACCTTAACAATAGGGCGCTAACCTTA
This sequence comes from Asparagus officinalis, assembly GCF_001876935.1. Taxonomy (NCBI): domain Eukaryota; kingdom Viridiplantae; phylum Streptophyta; class Magnoliopsida; order Asparagales; family Asparagaceae; genus Asparagus; species Asparagus officinalis. Next base: position 74,806 of record NW_017972988.1, on the reverse strand, counting down.
GCAACCAATCCATAAGCATGACAACCAGCACATAACCTTGACAGCCAGTCCATGATCTTTCATAACAAAACCATAACATCAACAATACGACCCCGTGATCTTCTTAATCCATAAGCCTAACAACAGAGAGCTAAGCATTACAACAAGGAGCTAATGTTAGCTACCATTCCATAAGTTTAACAACAGAAATCTAACCTTAACAACCAATACATAAGCTTGACAACAGAGCACTAACCTTAACAACAGGACTCTAACCTTAGCAACCAACCCATAACCTTAACAATAGGGCGCTAACCTTAGCAACCAATCCATAAGCATGACAACCAGCACATAACCTTGACAGCCAGTCCATGATCTTTCATAACAAAACCATAACATCAACAATACGACCCCGTGATCTTCTTAATCCATAAGCCTAACAACAGAGAGCTAAGCATTACAACAAGGAGCTAATGTTAGCTACCATTCCATAAGTTTAACAACAGAAATCTAACCTTAACAACCAATACATAAGCTTGACAACAGAGCACTAACCTTAACAACAGGACTCTAACCTTAGCAACCAACCCATAACCTTAACAATAGGGCGCTAACCTTAGCAACCAATCCATAAGCATGACAACCAGCACATAACCTTGACAGCCAGTCCATGATCTTTCATAACAAAACCATAACATCAACAATACGACCCCGTGATCTTCTTAATCCATAAGCCTAACAACAGAGAGCTAAGCATTACAACAAGGAGCTAATGTTAGCTACCATTCCATAAGTTTAACAACAGAAATCTAACCTTAACAACCAATACATAAGCTTGACAACAGAGCACTAACCTTAACAACAGGACTCTAACCTTAGCAACCAACCCATAACCTTAACAATAGGGCGCTAACCTTAGCAACCAATCCATAAGCATGACAACCAGCACATAACCTTGACAGCCAGTCCATGATCTTTCATAACAAAACCATAACATCAACAATACGACCCCGTGATCTTCTTAATCCATAAGCCTAACAACAGAGAGCTAAGCATTACAACAAGGAGCTAATGTTAGCTACCATTCCATAAGTTTAACAACAGAAATCTAACCTTAACAACCAATACATAAGCTTGACAACAGAGCACTAACCTTAACAACAGGACTCTAACCTTAGCAACCAACCCATAACCTTAACAATAGGGCGCTAACCTTAGCAACCAATCCATAAGCATGACAACCAGCACATAACCTTGACAGCCAGTCCATGATCTTTCATAACAAAACCATAACATCAACAATACGACCCCGTGATCTTCTTAATCCATAAGCCTAACAACAGAGAGCTAAGCATTACAACAAGGAGCTAATGTTAGCTACCATTCCATAAGTTTAACAACAGAAATCTAACCTTAACAACCAATACATAAGCTTGACAACAGAGCACTAACCTTAACAACAGGACTCTAACCTTAGCAACCAACCCATAACCTTAACAATAGGGCGCTAACCTTAGCAACCAATCCATAAGCATGACAACCAGCACATAACCTTGACAGCCAGTCCATGATCTTTCATAACAAAACCATAACATCAACAATACGACCCCGTGATCTTCTTAATCCATAAGCCTAACAACAGAGAGCTAAGCATTACAACAAGGAGCTAATGTTAGCTACCATTCCATAAGTTTAACAACAGAAATCTAACCTTAACAACCAATACATAAGCTTGACAACAGAGCACTAACCTTAACAACAGGACTCTAACCTTAGCAACCAACCCATAACCTTAACAATAGGGCGCTAACCTTAGCAACCAATCCATAAGCATGACAACCAGCACATAACCTTGACAGCCAGTCCATGATCTTTCATAACAAAACCATAACATCAACAATACGACCCCGTGATCTTCTTAATCCATAAGCCTAACAACAGAGAGCTAAGCATTACAACAAGGAGCTAATGTTAGCTACCATTCCATAAGTTTAACAACAGAAATCTAACCTTAACAACCAATACATAAGCTTGACAACAGAGCACTAACCTTAACAACAGGACTCTAACCTTAGCAACCAACCCATAACCTTAACAATAGGGCGCTAACCTTAGCAACCAATCCATAAGCATGACAACCAGCACATAACCTTGACAGCCAGTCCATGATCTTTCATAACAAAACCATAACATCAACAATACGACCCCGTGATCTTCTTAATCCATAAGCCTAACAACAGAGAGCTAAGCATTACAACAAGGAGCTAATGTTAGCTACCATTCCATAAGTTTAACAACAGAAATCTAACCTTAACAACCAATACATAAGCTTGACAACAGAGCACTAACCTTAACAACAGGACTCTAACCTTAGCAACCAACCCATAACCTTAACAATAGGGCGCTAACCTTAGCAACCAATCCATAAGCATGACAACCAGCACATAACCTTGACAGCCAGTCCATGATCTTTCATAACAAAACCATAACATCAACAATACGACCCCGTGATCTTCTTAATCCATAAGCCTAACAACAGAGAGCTAAGCATTACAACAAGGAGCTAATGTTAGCTACCATTCCATAAGTTTAACAACAGAAATCTAACCTTAACAACCAATACATAAGCTTGACAACAGAGCACTAACCTTAACAACAGGACTCTAACCTTAGCAACCAACCCATAACCTTAACAATAGGGCGCTAACCTTAGCAACCAATCCATAAGCATGACAACCAGCACATAACCTTGACAGCCAGTCCATGATCTTTCATAACAAAACCATAACATCAACAATACGACCCCGTGATCTTCTTAATCCATAAGCCTAACAACAGAGAGCTAAGCATTACAACAAGGAGCTAATGTTAGCTACCATTCCATAAGTTTAACAACAGAAATCTAACCTTAACAACCAATACATAAGCTTGACAACAGAGCACTAACCTTAACAACAGGACTCTAACCTTAGCAACCAACCCATAACCTTAACAATAGGGCGCTAACCTTAGCAACCAATCCATAAGCATGACAACCAGCACATAACCTTGACAGCCAGTCCATGATCTTTCATAACAAAACCATAACATCAACAATACGACCCCGTGATCTTCTTAATCCATAAGCCTAACAACAGAGAGCTAAGCATTACAACAAGGAGCTAATGTTAGCTACCATTCCATAAGTTTAACAACAGAAATCTAACCTTAACAACCAATACATAAGCTTGACAACAGAGCACTAACCTTAACAACAGGACTCTAACCTTAGCAACCAACCCATAACCTTAACAATAGGGCGCTAACCTTAGCAACCAATCCATAAGCATGACAACCAGCACATAACCTTGACAGCCAGTCCATGATCTTTCATAACAAAACCATAACATCAACAATACGACCCCGTGATCTTCTTAATCCATAAGCCTAACAACAGAGAGCTAAGCATTACAACAAGGAGCTAATGTTAGCTACCATTCCATAAGTTTAACAACAGAAATCTAACCTTAACAACCAATACATAAGCTTGACAACAGAGCACTAACCTTAACAACAGGACTCTAACCTTAGCAACCAACCCATAACCTTAACAATAGGGCGCTAACCTTAGCAACCAATCCATAAGCATGACAACCAGCACATAACCTTGACAGCCAGTCCATGATCTTTCATAACAAAACCATAACATCAACAATACGACCCCGTGATCTTCTTAATCCATAAGCCTAACAACAGAGAGCTAAGCATTACAACAAGGAGCTAATGTTAGCTACCATTCCATAAGTTTAACAACAGAAATCTAACCTTAACAACCAATACATAAGCTTGACAACAGAGCACTAACCTTAACAACAGGACTCTAACCTTAGCAACCAACCCATAACCTTAACAATAGGGCGCTAACCTTAGCAACCAATCCATAAGCATGACAACCAGCACATAACCTTGACAGCCAGTCCATGATCTTTCATAACAAAACCATAACATCAACAATACGACCCCGTGATCTTCTTAATCCATAAGCCTAACAACAGAGAGCTAAGCATTACAACAAGGAGCTAATGTTAGCTACCATTCCATAAGTTTAACAACAGAAATCTAACCTTAACAACCAATACATAAGCTTGACAACAGAGCACTAACCTTAACAACAGGACTCTAACCTTAGCAACCAACCCATAACCTTAACAATAGGGCGCTAACCTTAGCAACCAATCCATAAGCATGACAACCAGCACATAACCTTGACAGCCAGTCCATGATCTTTCATAACAAAACCATAACATCAACAATACGACCCCGTGATCTTCTTAATCCATAAGCCTAACAACAGAGAGCTAAGCATTACAACAAGGAGCTAATGTTAGCTACCATTCCATAAGTTTAACAACAGAAATCTAACCTTAACAACCAATACATAAGCTTGACAACAGAGCACTAACCTTAACAACAGGACTCTAACCTTAGCAACCAACCCATAACCTTAACAATAGGGCGCTAACCTTAGCAACCAATCCATAAGCATGACAACCAGCACATAACCTTGACAGCCAGTCCATGATCTTTCATAACAAAACCATAACATCAACAATACGACCCCGTGATCTTCTTAATCCATAAGCCTAACAACAGAGAGCTAAGCATTACAACAAGGAGCTAATGTTAGCTACCATTCCATAAGTTTAACAACAGAAATCTAACCTTAACAACCAATACATAAGCTTGACAACAGAGCACTAACCTTAACAACAGGACTCTAACCTTAGCAACCAACCCATAACCTTAACAATAGGGCGCTAACCTTAGCAACCAATCCATAAGCATGACAACCAGCACATAACCTTGACAGCCAGTCCATGATCTTTCATAACAAAACCATAACATCAACAATACGACCCCGTGATCTTCTTAATCCATAAGCCTAACAACAGAGAGCTAAGCATTACAACAAGGAGCTAATGTTAGCTACCATTCCATAAGTTTAACAACAGAAATCTAACCTTAACAACCAATACATAAGCTTGACAACAGAGCACTAACCTTAACAACAGGACTCTAACCTTAGCAACCAACCCATAACCTTAACAATAGGGCGCTAACCTTAGCAACCAATCCATAAGCATGACAACCAGCACATAACCTTGACAGCCAGTCCATGATCTTTCATAACAAAACCATAACATCAACAATACGACCCCGTGATCTTCTTAATCCATAAGCCTAACAACAGAGAGCTAAGCATTACAACAAGGAGCTAATGTTAGCTACCATTCCATAAGTTTAACAACAGAAATCTAACCTTAACAACCAATACATAAGCTTGACAACAGAGCACTAACCTTAACAACAGGACTCTAACCTTAGCAACCAACCCATAACCTTAACAATAGGGCGCTAACCTTAGCAACCAATCCATAAGCATGACAACCAGCACATAACCTTGACAGCCAGTCCATGATCTTTCATAACAAAACCATAACATCAACAATACGACCCCGTGATCTTCTTAATCCATAAGCCTAACAACAGAGAGCTAAGCATTACAACAAGGAGCTAATGTTAGCTACCATTCCATAAGTTTAACAACAGAAATCTAACCTTAACAACCAATACATAAGCTTGACAACAGAGCACTAACCTTAACAACAGGACTCTAACCTTAGCAACCAACCCATAACCTTAACAATAGGGCGCTAACCTTAGCAACCAATCCATAAGCATGACAACCAGCACATAACCTTGACAGCCAGTCCATGATCTTTCATAACAAAACCATAACATCAACAATACGACCCCGTGATCTTCTTAATCCATAAGCCTAACAACAGAGAGCTAAGCATTACAACAAGGAGCTAATGTTAGCTACCATTCCATAAGTTTAACAACAGAAATCTAACCTTAACAACCAATACATAAGCTTGACAACAGAGCACTAACCTTAACAACAGGACTCTAACCTTAGCAACCAACCCATAACCTTAACAATAGGGCGCTAACCTTAGCAACCAATCCATAAGCATGACAACCAGCACATAACCTTGACAGCCAGTCCATGATCTTTCATAACAAAACCATAACATCAACAATACGACCCCGTGATCTTCTTAATCCATAAGCCTAACAACAGAGAGCTAAGCATTACAACAAGGAGCTAATGTTAGCTACCATTCCATAAGTTTAACAACAGAAATCTAACCTTAACAACCAATACATAAGCTTGACAACAGAGCACTAACCTTAACAACAGGACTCTAACCTTAGCAACCAACCCATAACCTTAACAATAGGGCGCTAACCTTAGCAACCAATCCATAAGCATGACAACCAGCACATAACCTTGACAGCCAGTCCATGATCTTTCATAACAAAACCATAACATCAACAATACGACCCCGTGATCTTCTTAATCCATAAGCCTAACAACAGAGAGCTAAGCATTACAACAAGGAGCTAATGTTAGCTACCATTCCATAAGTTTAACAACAGAAATCTAACCTTAACAACCAATACATAAGCTTGACAACAGAGCACTAACCTTAACAACAGGACTCTAACCTTAGCAACCAACCCATAACCTTAACAATAGGGCGCTAACCTTAGCAACCAATCCATAAGCATGACAACCAGCACATAACCTTGACAGCCAGTCCATGATCTTTCATAACAAAACCATAACATCAACAATACGACCCCGTGATCTTCTTAATCCATAAGCCTAACAACAGAGAGCTAAGCATTACAACAAGGAGCTAATGTTAGCTACCATTCCATAAGTTTAACAACAGAAATCTAACCTTAACAACCAATACATAAGCTTGACAACAGAGCACTAACCTTAACAACAGGACTCTAACCTTAGCAACCAACCCATAACCTTAACAATAGGGCGCTAACCTTAGCAACCAATCCATAAGCATGACAACCAGCACATAACCTTGACAGCCAGTCCATGATCTTTCATAACAAAACCATAACATCAACAATACGACCCCGTGATCTTCTTAATCCATAAGCCTAACAACAGAGAGCTAAGCATTACAACAAGGAGCTAATGTTAGCTACCATTCCATAAGTTTAACAACAGAAATCTAACCTTAACAACCAATACATAAGCTTGACAACAGAGCACTAACCTTAACAACAGGACTCTAACCTTAGCAACCAACCCATAACCTTAACAATAGGGCGCTAACCTTAGCAACCAATCCATAAGCATGACAACCAGCACATAACCTTGACAGCCAGTCCATGATCTTTCATAACAAAACCATAACATCAACAATACGACCCCGTGATCTTCTTAATCCATAAGCCTAACAACAGAGAGCTAAGCATTACAACAAGGAGCTAATGTTAGCTACCATTCCATAAGTTTAACAACAGAAATCTAACCTTAACAACCAATACATAAGCTTGACAACAGAGCACTAACCTTAACAACAGGACTCTAACCTTAGCAACCAACCCATAACCTTAACAATAGGGCGCTAACCTTAGCAACCAATCCATAAGCATGACAACCAGCACATAACCTTGACAGCCAGTCCATGATCTTTCATAACAAAACCATAACATCAACAATACGACCCCGTGATCTTCTTAATCCATAAGCCTAACAACAGAGAGCTAAGCATTACAACAAGGAGCTAATGTTAGCTACCATTCCATAAGTTTAACAACAGAAATCTAACCTTAACAACCAATACATAAGCTTGACAACAGAGCACTAACCTTAACAACAGGACTCTAACCTTAGCAACCAACCCATAACCTTAACAATAGGGCGCTAACCTTAGCAACCAATCCATAAGCATGACAACCAGCACATAACCTTGACAGCCAGTCCATGATCTTTCATAACAAAACCATAACATCAACAATACGAGGATTCATAACCATAACAACCGATCTTTAAACTTCACAACCAACCCGTACACTTAGCGACGAACCAATAACTTTAACAACTAATACGTATAGTTAGCAACCAAAACGTAAGAGTGATTTCAGAAGAATAAAAAAGATAAGGACCATCTCAGTGAATCGTAAGCCTCATCATCGTCACCGAACAGGTCCTGTTGAGCTGTCTCCTTGCTCCACCACGCTTTACTGTAGTTAATCTTGATGCCAAATTAGAGAGCCAGTCGTTCCTTGATATCAACTGCACGAAGATCTGGCCTAACCTTCAAAATAGCTTGTATTTGGCTAGCAATGAACTTCCTTGATGCCCTTGAGTTGCCAGCATTTGCTCCATATTGACCGCAGGTGTGGGTAGACTCGAAATTCTTTATGGACATGATAGACGAATTTCTGAGCGGGGAAGCAAACAACATCCAAGGGCAACCATGTGTGTGCTTGAATCGGCAATAGACTCTTATGCGTCTTTGTTCATTGTGGTAAAAATCATACTCGAACCGTTTAGCAATTGAATAGTATTGAAGTGCTAATCTAACTTCAGCAGCACTATCAAATTTCTGACCAACTTCACGTATGGAGGTGTGCCACTCACTTGGGATCTTTGTTTAGTGATTAAGCATGTCTTCCAGCAGCATGATCGAGTCGCCGGTGGGGTTGTCATTAGGAATACGCTCATCATTACAGGTTTGGGTGAACGTGGTATCTGCGCACCACGAATTTTCTGTCGGTATTGTCCTGAAGTAGTAATAAAAATACATAGCCTTAGCGACGAACTTAACCTTAACAACAAACTCGTAAACGTAACAGCCAACACATATCCTTAACAACTAACCCTTATACTTAAGGGTAGACTCGTGACCTTAACAACAAACGCATATACTTAACATCAAACACCTTATCTTAGGAACCAACCAGTATACGTAACAGCCAACAAATAACCTTAACAACCAGTGCTTAACATAACCTTGACAACCAACACATTACCTAAGCAACCAATGCATAAGGTTAACAACTAATGGAAAAACCTATCAGTAAACTCAAAAGGAAATCTGGGGTTTAATTCCTACGCAGTATCCGGCGTAGTCTGCGTGTTCTGCGACGTTGAGGATTCCCCAGCGGAGGTAGCATACAAATTCGCGTCTGTAAATCCATTACGCCGACAATATTCGAACATCAAATTTTAGTCGTCGTCATTGTCAATTGAAATACTGAATTTCTTTTCCCTTTCGCATATGAACTTCAGTGAAAGAGATTGCATTGGTATTTTAAGCCTTTCCGCCACTCGATATCTCAAGCTGATTATTTCTGTATTCTCTTTGATAACGACGAATACACCGTCACCACCTTTGTTGCTTTTTGCCTTCGTTACCACGCATAGAAGAGATCCATCCGCCATTTTATTACAGGGAGTGGTTGAAGAATCGAAGAGGCTTTTATTGAGGAGAATTAAGTGAAATGAACAAATTAGTTGGGATAATAGAATGGGGAGGAACTCAGCGATTTTATTATGGCTGGAAGGAAAATATATCTGGTGATAATTTTGGAGGGAAATGAGAATTCCCCCCCCCCCCACCCCACCCCACCCCACAAAAAAAAGGACATTCTAATCACCATTTAATGCCTACAGTGGAAACACCATGTTTCCGACGTGAGAGGGCGATAGTTACAGGCTGTGTATGGGTATTTTGGGTATTTTGTGAGGGGTTTAAACGGAGTTACGCTTGGGGATTCGTTTTGGGGGCTGGAAGAAAATCGGGGGCGGTTTTGGGGGTAAAGGGCACGTTGAAAAAGTCTTGGGGGGGCAGAGCACGTTTTGGGTTGTTTTGGGGGCTGGAAGCAATTTTCCCTTTAAACTAACATCCTTAAAGACCTAACATAATCTCTACATAGACCAAACATAATCTCTTTAATCAAAATCAATCTTTTGTAGAAAGAAAGATCTGACCAAGTCCCAAAACAATAATGGTACTGCATACTCCCATAATGTTAATGCTCAAAGAACCCTAGTTCATCTCCGATCCAAACACACTGCAGTGTCTTGTTAGCTCAATGTTACATATTTTCGAAAGCTCCTTGATTTTCTATTAATTGTTAGGTCTAAAATGCAATTATCTAAAATAACCAAAACATTGTAAATACTAAGAGTACATGTGTATGAGTGAGTGTCAATGGTTGAACCTCTGATTTCTTTTAAAAAAAATATGTTGAATAACATCAGTTAATTATAAATAAGGTTTTTACCTCATACCATGCATGGGGTTTAATATCAAAAAATTATTCTCAATTGAACTGAATAAAGAATATGCGATCAACAGAACTCTATCCTCGAAGAGCCACGAAAAAAGGAAAATAGAAAAAAAATAATTTAGTAGTGAGCAAAAAATCGAACGAGTTTTGCAATGGAAGCAGCAATGGCATCACAGTGGGGATAAATTGAATTTTGTAAAAATATCAATGTATATTGACTCTATTCTATGCCACCCAAGTATCGTGTAGCTCTACCTTTCTTTCTTCGGTGGATGTGACTGATTTTTTTTAGTCGAACTTAGGGTGAGATGCCATTTAAGAATCGATCTAGTACATATTATTTTGCAGATAATGGACAATGGAATTTTAAAGATCTAATAATATAATTAATAAATAATCAACGACATAAAATTGATGTTTCATTATAAATTAGTTTGAAACTAATTGTCTAAGAAAGCCATTACCGGCACGTAACAAATAATGGAATTTGGAAGGTTTAATAATATATTTATAGGGAATTAGTGTTTCGTAAAGGAATAATTTAGAACTAATTGCCTAAGAAGGCTAAGTTTTTCTTGGGAGAGAGAAATGACAAACAGAAGATGTATGTTATGTATGTTTTTATTTTATTTATATCTATATTTATAGCTATACTCTATACTTCTATTTATTATGTATTATTACTTATTATTACATTACGTTACATGTATAAAAGAGGGAATGTCATGTTAAAAATTATGATTGAGAGGGCAAAAAAGGAAATCAAAAGTTTTTACATAACAATACTCGTGGCGTAGATAATGGGCCTAACCCAATATTGAGCTTTAATGGAAATACCGAGAAAAAGGCTGATCAAGCTCAAAACCATATCGAGTCTAGATTTGTATCTTGACATTTCGCTAGCAGCTCGCATAGAATCCATGCATATCATTGGATAAGCATCTTACTTACCTGACATAATTCTTTCTGTTCATCAGTTATAAATCCTTTACTAGATACTTTAGTTAATATCAGTTGTAAGCAAATGTATAACTTGTAAAAAAAACTTGAAGAGAGGCTATCACTAAAAATTGAGGTTTTCCATAATACATTCACAACAACGCCCCCCCCCCTCCTTCTTGAAATTTTAGCTGTGCTCTATGCTAAACTTCTCGGCCCAAATACTTTAACTTCCGAACATGCTCCTTTTTTATCTGCTTGCCCCGTTTTGCTATAGACCAACTTTTGGCCCGGTTTGAGATAAACGTTCCGATTAAATTAAATTTAAAAAGACAAAGAAGTAGCTTAAACCCCCTAAATCTTAGGGGGGGTCACAAACCCCCAAACATTTGTAAAATTTTCAGCTTACCTCCAGCCTTTTCAACATTTGCAGCTAACTTTCAACATTATTTTCAGATGCTTAAACAAGATAGCTGAGTATAACGCACTGCTTATCGGACTCAGCTTCGCTAAAAAGCTGGGAGTCGAGTATCTCGAAGCTTTTGGCAATTCTCAGCTGATAGTTAAACAAATTCAAGGAGAGTACGAGGTCAGAAGTCAAGACTTGATATCATGCTATAAGGTGGCCATTGAGATGGCAGAATCGTTTGAAGGATTCTTCATCGAGTACATTCTACATCTACAGAACGCATACGCAGATGCGCTAGCAGCGTTAGCAGTATCTCTAGCACAACCCCCCGAAACGAAACAGTTTGTCACAGTAAGAACTCACTAGCTCTTCGTACCAATCTACGATATGGACAACGAAGAGGAGGATATTAAAGAAGTACATTCAGCCCAAGTTGGCTTCGAGCCTCGAGATTGGCGTTTCTCTATCATAGATTATGTCTTGCACGGTATTTTACCGGAAGATGTGAAGGAAAAAAACTCAATTCAATGAAGAGCACTGAGGTTCTACTATAACACGGAGAGTCAAACGTTATATCGACGGGGGTACGATGGTTTGCTACTTCGTTGCCTATCAGCTAAAGAAACGGAAGAAGTCCTTAAAGAGACGCATGAAGGAGTTTGTGATGCACACCAACCTGGCCCCAAACTTTATGACCGCATCAGAAGGATGGGATATTTCTGGCTCATCATGATCTGCACACCAACCTGGCCCCAAACTTTATGACCGCATCAGAAGGATGGGATATTTCTGGCTCATCATGATCAACGATGCAGTCGTGTACACCCGAAAGTGCCCGCATCAGAAGGATGGGATATTTCTGGCTCATCATGATCAACGATGCAGTCGTGTACACCCGAAAGTGCCATGCGTGTCAAGTACACGCGAATTATATGCACCAACCCCGGAGCATCTGTACCCTTGCTATGTCATGGCCTTTCGAGACTTAGGGAATGGATGTTTTTGGTACTATTTTTCCTCCGTCGACCAAAGGCGATCGATTCATCCTGGCGATTACTGATTACTTCTCCAAATGGGCTGAAGCAATTCCGCTCAAAGAAGTTAAGACTAGCAACGTCATTACGTTCATCAAGCACCATATTATCTACCGATGTGACGTCCCAAGGTGAATCATACATGACAACGGTCCTTAATTTGTCAGCAACGCCTTCATCAAGTTTTGCGAGAAGTTCAAAATTTAAGACATCTCATCAACAACTTACAATCCCACAACAAACGGATTGGCTGAAACCTTTAACAAGATTATCGAAGCGACCCTATACTCTCTGGTATACGGGTGTGAAGCCATTCTTCCATTGGTGATCCAAAGTCTATCTCTTCGAATCGCTCTCGCAATGGAGATGACAACTGAAGAACAACATCAGAAACGTCTCAAAGAACTCATCTCTTCGAATCGCTCTCGCAATGGAGATGACAACTGAAGAACAACATCAGAAACGTCTCAAAGAACTCGAGATGCTCGATGAAAAGCGCTTGGAAATTGACAACTGAAGAACAACATCAGAAACGTCTCAAAGAACTCGAGATGCTCGATGAAAAGCGCTTGGAAATCCAACAACACATTGAGTTCTACCAAGCCAGAATTTCCCAAGCTTTTGATAAAAAGGTCTAACAATGGAGTTTTAAGGAAGGAGATTTGGTTTTAGCCGTCCGGCGGCCAATGAACCTTAATTCCAAGAAGAAAGGCAAGTTTGAACCCAAATAGGAATGACCATTTGTGGTAGAAATAGTCTACTCAATTGGTACATACCGTCTTATTACCAAGGAAGGCACTCGGCTCATGATGCTGATAAATGAGAAGTTTCTAAAAAAGTACTACCCTTAGTACATTCAGGATAACCCATGTAGCGGGAAGTTCCCGAAAGAATATTATGTGTAGTATTCTTAGGGATAACCCAATCACTACAAAAGTGATAAACAGGAAATCCTTACTTGGACTCTGAATGTCCTCAAGGTTGAAGCGTATCTCACTGCCGAGATCAAATTCACCAACTCTCATAAATACTTTTGCCGAGATGAGATTCGATCATTTTGATAGATCAATCTTTCCTCGCAAAACCCCCACTGAATGATTTGTACAAGTCAACACTCATATTGTTATTTGTACCCCACTCCCACTACTTACTTGGTCAAACCTATAAAAGTTAGGGCCAAAGCCCAAATCCCCTATCGATTCCTTCAATGAACGAGAGGTCCACTCTCAAAACCAAGATTCTCTTTCGATAAACGGAAGGCCTCTATCCAATCTGAATGATCAAACCTATAAAAGTTAGGGTCATCTTAATTCTCCACTTGGCTTTCCACAGTTTACATCAAAGCTGTACCATCATCTCGATAAACGAGAAATTTGTCTTTCGATTAGGTAACTAATCCTATAAAAGTTAGGGTTATCTTGATCCCTTCGATTCTCGAAGTGGAGATCTCACTTTTAGTTCACCATTCAAGAGTCTCGAAGTGGAGATCCCACTTTAAGTCTTCTTTCGCAGGAGATAGTGTTTGGGGAGAAAATTGTTTTCATTGACGAGTTCATTACAACTTTAAGCGTTTATAACAAACTCAAAAAAATAGTCTTTTGATAAGACTTTCAATAAAAATTACAACTTTCTTGTCAACAAACACAACGGACGTTTATCCTCCGCTGCTTGCGTGGGATCTTAGCCTGTGACGGGGATGTTAATATCCGTGGACTACCAAATGATCAGATCAGATCCGGAGCTTCGTTGATTTGCGAAGGAATCAAGAAACCGAAATAATTATCTCGACAACAGCGAGATAATCACTCTTCTTGAGATCATCATAATGGGGTAATCTCAAGGGAAGAAACCAGGAACTGTAGATCTGACGAGCTCCTCTTATTTATGCTGATGAACTCGATCCGATCTCCTTCTCTCTTCTAAAATTCGTGCTCCTTCAGTCTTCAATTCAGTAGGGCTTCACTGACGCTTGAGAATTCCAGCCCTTAAAAAATAAAGGCATTGGGGCTGTATTTATAGGCTTTGGGACCTTTATTTTCAGATAAGAATGATCGATTCACTGTTATCTTTAGTTGTAACCACTTAACCACGTTCTTGGGAGTTCAAACTCAAAAAGGCCCCTATGGTTTGCGCCATAAATCTATTAAGCCCCCAGACTATTATTTGGATCTATTAAGCCCCTATACTTTTTATTTTGAATCTATTTAGCCCCTATGGTGTTTCTCCATAACTAAAAAGTAGATTCAATAAGACAAAAATACCCTTTTTTTAGTTATGAAGAAATATCATAAGGGCTAAATAGATTCAAAATAAAAAGCATAGGGGCTTAATAGATCCAAATAATAGTCTGGGGGCTTAATAGATTTACAGCGCAAACCACAAGGGCCTTTCTGAGTTTGAACTCCGTTCTTGGATGATATTTTATCAGTTAAAATAAATCTAGACGGTTAACGATCGAAAAATAGCTCAAAACAGCCAAAAATAGGTTTTTAGGGCTGCGGACGCCCGTGGTGTCTCGGCCAAGCCGAGACACCTAGGTGTCTTGGTTTTGGCTCTGGACACCGTTCTGGGTGTCCCGTCTATTTTCGTCGTATTTTCATCGTCCGAACTCAGAATTGTGTGATTCAATATGCATTAGAAAGTTAACAAGAAGATCTACAAGCTCCTATGGTTGAATGACATGTGGAATACGAAGGGTGCTTTGTGTTTTGTAAGGGATGTGTAGCTCCCGATCAGTTCGTGTTTTCATTATTCTGAAGTTTCGTTGCTTCACACGGTTCGTTGACTCACTTCATGCACTTGTTGACGTCAAATAAGCTTCTGTAACTCAGATAGTGATGTTCATCATCTTCTCTCTGTCTCGAGCTGTATGCGGGAACCTATAGGCATTTTTAGACACCTACAGATAGAATATAAAATTCTTCCTCTCCAGCATCATCTCGATAAATAAGAAATCTATTTTCTGAGCGGGTAACCAATCCTATAAAATTAGGGTTATCCAAATCATTTTGATTATCAGAGTGGAAATTCCACTCTAAAAGTTTCTTTTGTGGGGGATAGAACATAAAATTCTTTCTCTATAACATCGGGCTTGTCTTTACCCTCAGAAAAGACATAATCTTTCCACAATTAAAATCCATGTCTTCTATGTATGGGGAATTTTATCCCAAAGCCTAAATAGGGATAAGTCAACGCCTAACACGCGATGCCGGTTTAGTCTTTCGCTGAGTGAAAAAGATATCAGAATTTAAATCTGGGGAATTTTATCCCTAAGCCTAAGTAGGGATAAGTCAACGCCTAACACGCGTTACCGGTTTAGTCTTTCGTCGAGTAAAAAAGATACCAGAATCCAAATCTAGAAAATTTTATCCCGAATCCTAAGTAGGGATAAGTCAACGCCTAACACGTGTTGCCGGTTTAGTCTTTCGCCGAGTAAAAAAACATCGGAATCCAAATCTGGGGGCTTTTATTCTGAATCCTAAGTAGGGATAAGTCAGTGCCAAACACGCATTGTCGGGTACCACATTCCCATAAGAAATGGTGATGTCTATGTATTTAAAATCATAGCACCAAGTCTAAGAGAATTAACTCTTTTAGCACAATGTTACATGTAAAACAGGTTTTAATAATTTACATGCTAGCCCGATTCAAACGATAATCGGTAAAGGCAAGTCAAATCCGTTGAGGGCTGAGGATTTGCTAAAAATCCTACGAGCATCCCATGAGGGGTGATTAAGTCTATGAATTCTAAATCATAGCACCAAGTCTAGGAGAGTTTATTCTCTTAGCACAACGTCACATGTGAAACGGATTTTAATAATTCACATGCAAACCCGATTCAAACGGTAATCGGTAAATGCAAGCTAAATCTGTTAATGGCTGAGAGTTTACCAAAAATCCTATCAGTATTTGTTCCAAAACGGATAAAAAATCATGATAAAAGAAGAAATGCGCTAAATGAAATACTTGGTTTTCATTAATAAATCAAGTCAAAATATATAATAGTGGAGTCTATCAGTCTAAACACAATCTACGACTGAGAATATGAAATTCCAACCTAGAAAGTTCATCTGCATAACCCTGCTCGAGCTCAGCCTGCAGGTCAGCCCGGATGGAATCTTTAGAAGTGTTCAATATCTTTGCAGCTTCACCTTTTAACCTGACCAGTCTCTACTGTGTAGACCCTAACTTCTCAAGTGTCTGTCTATGGGAGCTCTCTATGTCGGCTAGCTCACCTGCGATGATGGCACCAGACTCCTCGGCGTACTTCAAGGCTTTCTTGAGTTTGGCTATCTCCTCACGATTGGAGTCTAATGAACTAAGTAACTCAAGCCTATCTTTGTCCTTCCTCACGAGATTAGTCATCACCTACATAACGGAACCCTCTTGCGACTGAAGCTCATCCCCAATGGATGTTCTGATGTTGTTCCATTGCCTCAGCTTGGACTCCAATTGAGAAGGCACGAAGGAAGAAGCACCTCTAGCATTCAACTCCTCTAACTCTTGGAATTCACGCTCCAAAATGACAAAGTCGGCAGTGAGAGAATCAGCTAGCTCAGGATATCCCTCCTCTCTAATCATTATCATGTGTCGGACAAGGGAGCGCCTAAACTGATCGAAACAGTATCCCTGATGAAGGATCTTCTTGATCATTCCGTCAAAAAAGGTGACAAAATAACTGAGATCCCCACGGAATATGTCTTTGCTCGGATCAGTGTCGGATAATAGGGACATGACACGCTCGTATGGAGACAGTGGAAACCCTACAAGTAATTATGCAGAGGAATAAGAGACTTTAGAGTATAGTGGAGAAATTCAGAGCGAATTATGAGCTTACCAGCGTCAGCAGAAGTTTCTTCAGTTTGATGTCCTGTACTAGGCCTTGCTAATCTAACCTCGGCGGACTCCAGAATGGAAGTAGGCATAACTTTTGGCGGTATATCAAATCCTCCAGGTGACCTTATAATGCCCATCAGATTCGGAGGAACAGTATCCTAAAGCTGAGAACTAGGTGGCTGACCCACAGCCATGGTTCCCTCCAATGATAAAGGGACAGAACCCTCAGGCAGGCTGGAGATACCAGGAATCGTAGCTGTATCAGCTCTAATGGCTGGTCCTACAATTAAGATTCTTCAGTGGTCAAATAGAAATTTTGACAAGTGAAGAGAATGACAGTATCAATGATTAGATGTATACCTGCAGATGAACCACCCTCAGCGGATGGTACTCTAGCCTCTCGCTCGCGTAGCCTGCTCCGCCAACATATCAACTAACAGCCTAGTATCAGATCCTGAGGGGCTCGGTGCTGAGACAAACATGTGTCCACTAAATCCTTCAAGATCCGCACCATGAGATGCCTCCTCCTCCATCGTTCTCTCCAGTGTGGCATCTACACAAAAGTTCAAACGTTGAGAAAAAAAAGGAAAGAAGTTAAAGTTCGTAACAGCGAACCATTAAATTCACCTGTAGTAGTGGCAGAAGGTTCTTTTACCCCAACACTCGTGCCTGCATACTTCAATTTGTCTAAAAGAGAATGAAGTGCAGAAATAATTAAAGGGGAAACAAGTTCTGAGTTGCCTAACTCCTTTAATTGCCACTCGAATGGTGTTTTACTGATGTTAGATATACCTGGGCTCAGAATCCTCGGCTCAACGTTGTTACACTGGCTAGCACCTTCGTCTGCCCCAATATACACGGGTTCACCACCAATAGCATCGTACATTTGCTGCATGAAGCTCGGGCCTTCAAAATGGCTAGGATCAGAGAAGATAGGGTCGTACGGAAGTTCATCTCCTCCATGATCTCCTAAAACACGGAACATGGTTAAGTTCAAAGAATCCGTAAGAAAACTATCTAAAGATTATGTAAGTAGTGGAGCGTTACCTTCTTCCCCACTAGTAGTTACATTATCACATAACTTTACATCGCGGGCGCGCGGGTCGACATATGACTTACGTACAGTCTTCTTCCGCTTTGGAGAACAAGCCTCCACATGGCTAACAGGTATCTCATGTGTAGATTTAGCACACATCCTGACCTGTGCAGAAGCCTCAGCGCTGGATCATAATCTCGTATGACGAAAGATAAGGGGCTCATGCTCATCAACCATCCTACCTGGAGTAACAAGAGTCATCTTGTTAGGATAAGTGAACAAAACCTTTCGTTTCGGCTTTTGTGGAGCCGATTGAGGTTTAGGAAAGGTAGAGCGCTGAGCCCAACGAACAAATGCCAGATTCATTAATTCTGAAAAGAAAGAGTATGACAGACCTGTCTCAGCTTCTTCCTCATCGAATCCAAAGATGGTGTCTATGTCTCTAAAGTCTTCTTCAGAAGTCTCCTCCTCGTCATCGGTAGGAAGGAGCTCCTCATCATCCTCCATTCTATCTTTGCTTGGACGTGAAGGTTTGACAGGTTTCTTCCCCCGCTTCTTCAAAAGCTCAGCATTACGAGCAACTTTAATAGTAGACTGAACCAAATGCTTGTCCTCCAACTCCGAGATGTCCTTCACATCCATAAGCTCGTTAGCAGAAATGAGCCACTTGAAGCTAAGGAAGGTAAGCGATGGTTTGCGTTTGGATGCAGGAAGAGTGAAGTTAGCGCCCGTATAACCTATCATAGTCCAAAGCTATGCTCAGATACCATCAATAAGACCTCCCTCAGTCCTCAAGCCTCGGTTCGGGTTCCCAACATATAGTTGGTCATAACCGAACTGGCGAGCAAAACGACAGGGCAGATAGGGCTCTATATGGCATCGACCCTTCACCCGAAAGATGAGGTATCCAATGCGGATGTTCACCAACCAACAGAAGCAACCAATATCAAGAGAAGTCCGACCAGTCCCTGACCTCTCTTCATCAATGAACACATCGTCATAACGGCCTAAGAAATGAGGAAAACACTTGAAGAATTCCCAGCACTTATGGACTTGAAGCTCTCGCTGTACCTCAGTCAAAGTCTTCGCAAACCATTTTCTCCCCTCTGATGACTGCAGGAAAGGCATAGAGGTATCAGTGATACTAGGCGCCGACATCAAATCAGGATGATGAAGGACAAGCCATGCCATCAAGTAAGTATACAGAAGCTTGATCTTTACGAAAAGAATCTCGGTCGATGGTTTAGAGCCTGTCTGTGTAAGACCACCGACCAGATATCTAAGCTCACAGTGAATACCGATGACCATCGCCGGAAGCAGAGAAAGATCCTTCACGTGAGCTAAATGGATGGCAGGGAGGAGTACCCCAATAGGCAAAGTGTCGAAAAACTGATATGGAACGACACACTTCTTCAACCAAAGGGCGAGATAACCCGACAGAAGAACCTTAGGCCGAATAGGTTTCCGTGCATGACAAAAGAATGTCCGAAATTTGGTCCTCGTTGGAAAAGAACCCTCGACAGCAGCGGTAGTGAACGACTGAGCACCGGCCCTCTCAATTAAGTTATTAATCGCAGAAGGTGCCAAAGGGGCCAACTCGCAAATAGTTTCACCTGAACTACTCTCCAAATGCTGAAATAAATAATCAGCAAACTGCTTCAAGCTGATCTGCTTCTTCTTCGCCAGGGGACCCATTCCGACCAGAAATGTGTGATAATGACACGTGAGATCCCAGAGCATGTTATACATGTCAGAGAAATCTCTCTTCAATTGTCTCAGTTGTAGGTTCGAGGAAAAATACTCTTGGTATGGACAATCTCCTATTGGAAGGCCGGAAACCTTATGCATCTCATAAAGAGCTAACCCTAACTCTCCATTGTGAGTCAAAAAAGTGTTACTGTCAGGATTATAGGACTCCAATAATGCTAAGAAATGACAACTGCTGACCGAAAATCCGTACATAATGGCTCGTATGGGCGCATACAACCTGCTATATCTCAACTCACTCTCCTAACGTCCCAGGACATAACTTGTTATACGAGTCCACCACCTTTTGGGCAGCGAGTGTACCCAACCGAAGCATTTAAAGTCCTTCATAGGAAGCTTCCTCCCAAGCCGGGCCAGACGATTCCACATGGTATTGGCAGGTACTGACATTTTGTCCGGTGGTGCTGTATCAAGTCCCAAAATCCCCGGTCGAATGCCATGAATATAATTATACCCATCCGAACCCGGGGTCTTATGGTGAGTAATAAAGCTGCAGTGAACTCGCTCATGGTCATCTGTAAGACTCTAAGACATCTTCCGCCTCACAGCCTGCGTCTCCAAATAAACGAGAGAAGGCTGGCGAGGAATAGAGGGGATGTATAAAAGGCTCCCACTATCATCATTTAGCCAATGCTCATCATCAAGAGTCAGCTTAGCTGAATCCTCAACATGATCCCCGAATAAATAATCAGGCTTCTTTAAATCCCTAGTAGAAATGGAATCTTCAGTAAAAGAAGAATTTGTAATCATCTGGCATAACGAGCAACAACCCCCATCTCGTAGCAGTTGATGAACCTCCTCAGGACTGTCCGGATTAAACTGAGGGGTTGGACTAATAATCTGCTTGTCAACATTAGTGGTGAAAGTCTCCCTGCTGCAACCGCTCGTGGCATAAGGTGAGAATTCATCCGCGGGAAACTTAACTATGACAAAATAACGCAGAATTAGAAAATTATTTTTAAGCTAGATAAGGAGCGAGCTCGTATCACGAACCAGCGAGATAGAGTCACTCCTTGGTTGATTGGTGAAGATTTCACTTGTTTTACACGAAGGGGCAGCATACATCATCACGTGAACAACGTGACAATATACCCCACCCCACATAGTGTAATAAAATGTGAAATCGCCCCATATGCCTGAAGACGTGAATTGGCCAAGCAAAACACGTCTTTTGAAGCTTTAATCCCTGCAAAGGAGGACATCGGTTCTTCCCGAATGACTCGCCAAGGAGACAAACGAGGGTGAAAAGTACAGAATATTAAATTCACAAAAGTCATAAAAGCTCACCCCCGTATGAGGAAGCTACTGGAGCCTCTCTCTCGCTATGCTGAGAAGATGAACGACTCCTATGAAAACGTGGTCGACGTGAAGACATGTTTAACCTGCAACAAAAATCAACGGATCAGGTACAATCATAAATTCAAGAACCCGGAATTAAAAGGGAAATTATAAACTTTAACCAAAAAATCCTACAAATAAAACGGTAATTTACGGTTAAAGTCTAATTAAACCTACGGGTTCTATACATGCAAACAAGGGGGCTCAATTTGCATTTAAGACCCTTCTAATTGATTTTGGAGTAAAATACCCAAAATACCCCTCATGTTCAAGGCTCAATGTTAGTCATGAATATATTCAAATTTGGCCATGATTGAAAAGGGAAAACTCATCAGCCCCTCAACAATTTGCGGCCACCCTTTTACAAATAAGCCTCTCAACAATTTTTGGCCTTTTTGCATAAAGCACCCACCAAAGTTTCGGCCAAATTGGCATACAATCCAAGCCCCAAAATTTTAGTCCTCTTGCATAACACCCCCTCAAAGATTTCAGCCAACTTTTGCACAAAAGCCCCCTAAGAATTTCGGCCTCAAGTTTGCATGAAAACCCCTCAAAATTTCGACCATATTCAAAATCCATCTTCGAAATTCAATCTTTTTCACAAAACCCAATTCATGAGATCAAAAAGCCACAATCTTTACATACAAATTCATGAATTCTTGGTTACATACCCACACTACAAGAATAAAGTTTTAATCTTTCCTACAAAATCCATGGATTCTTGAATCAAAATCAAGCTTACAATAAGGATTCTTGAAGAGAAGCTTACCCAAATCAAGAGCTTGAGAACCCAACTCAAAAAGCCCAAGTCTTGAACTCAAACCCTAGCTTTTGAAGGGAGAAGAATTTCGGCCAAAATAGAGGGAATAAAATCCGAAATTTTGAAGGGATCAAGGGTTTTTAAAGTAAAGAGTTTGAAGGGTTTTAGAATTCTTGAAGAGAATAAGTTATGGGTTTAGAAGAGGAGTTTGGGTATGAGGAAGAAGGTGGAGGAGTTTGAGAGGGAAAAGAACTCAAAAATTTGGTCTTGGAAAAAAGGGGGGACCACTACAAAACAATAGGTCAAAACCCTCTCTCCCTCTTTACCATATGGGCCGTCCCTCTCTCTCCTTGACCGAGACACTCATAGTGTCTCGGCCAAGGCCGAGACACTTGGGGTGTCTCGGGCTCAGTTCGAGGCCCCAAGTGTTCATCCATAACAATCTATGCCCGCTTTCGCCTGGTATTGGCCATTCCAATGAAATTGATACTCATATACATTCCGATGAGTATACGAGTATAAACTACATCTCCTTAAACCTCCAACGGGTACACGAGGTTAAACTAATTCCCGAAACTCCCAGGAGTATATGAGTATAAACTGGTCCTCCCCGCTCCAAGGCCTTAAGAGCATAAACTGTGTAGACGTCGGTCAATGCGTTACGACAAAAATCAACACCGGTCAACGTGTTGCGACAAAAGTCAACGCCGGTCAACATGTTATGACAAAAGTCAACACCGATCAACACGTTATGATGAAAGTCAATGTCGATCAATACGAAACCCTAAGGTTAGTGCCGGTCAATGTGTAGCCCTAGGTCAACGTCGATCAACGCGTTACGATGGAAGTCAATGTCGGTCAACGCATGGCCTCCGATCTACTTCAAAGTTCAGATATGAATTTCTAATAAAGATAGTTAGTTCAAAGTCTACTCAATTACATGAGCTAAAACCAACTCATTAGTTTCGATCCGAGACTTCGACAACGGCCAGACAATAAACGTAGCATCGGAGAAATTTTAGCTATTCGTCAAAATATTGAATAGACTAAAAATCAAAGAAGTCAAGAATTGAAGCCAACCACAGGTCCTTTTACACCGACTGAAGGTTGGACCTATCATATCCAAAGTATTTTAGACTCTTCTATAAAAGAAACGAGACTGAAACACTTTGGAGGGGAGTATCTGTAGGCATCAAAAATTACCTATAGGTTCCCGCATGCAGCTCGAGATGAAGAGAAGACCATGAACATTATTATCCAAGTCAAAGAGGATTATCTGATGTTGACAAGCGCGTGAAGTGAGTCGACAAATCGTATAAAACAACGGAACAATAGAATAATGAAGATATGATCCGATCGGGAGTTACGTTTTGCTCACAAAAGATGAAACATCCCTCGTGTCTCGTTCACCCCATGTATGATTCACCCATGGGAGATTGTAGAGCTCTTCATCGGCTTTCCTACGCACTTTAAATTACATAATTCTGAATTCTGATGATGAAAATACAATGAAAATGACCGCGGCGCGCTTGACCAGTGCCCTAGCTTTAGCGGAGACACATCAATTGTCTCGGCCAAGGCCGAGACAGTGCAAGTGTCTCGACCAAGGCTGAGACACCTCAAGTGTCTCAGCCAAGGCCGAGACACATGAAGTGTCTTGGCCGAGGCCGAGACACCTCAACTGTCTCGGCCAAGGTCGAGATAGTTGGACTGTCCCCTGGCCTAAAAACGCTATTTTGAAGCTGTTTCGCCCGTTAACCGACTGGATTTTGCTTCAACTGATCTAAAGCTATCCTAGAACATGGTAAAGTAGTTATAACTAAAGATAAGAGGGAATCGATCGTTCTTATCCTAAAACAGAGTTCCCAAAACCTATAAATATAGCCCTAGGGCCTTCATTTGCACAGATCTGGAATTCTCGAGTCTTGACAAAACCTTGCTAAATTGGAGACTGAAGAGCCATGAATTTCATAGAGGAGGAGGAGATCTCAGTGAATTCTTTGGCATAAAGAAGAAGAGTTCGACAGATCTGCAGCCCAGTTCTTCCCTTTAGATTGCACTGTTGCTGTGATCTCGAGAAGAGTGGTTATCTCGCTGTTACCATGATAATTGCTTTGGTTTCTTGACTCCTTCGCGAGTCAATGAAATCTGCACATTAAGCTGATCACTTGGTGGTCCACGGATAAACCTCGGCATAGGCAAAGATCCTACGCAAGCAACAGGAGATAAATTGTTGTTGTGTTTTGTTTGAAGAGAGTTGTAATATTCTTATTATTTTCATTGTGTAGGTGAGTCTTATAAAAAGACGAATTTACTTTTGACCTTGTTGCAAACAATTGAAGTTGTAATGAGTTCATCAATGAAGATGTAAACTTTCACGCCAAACACACTAGTAGATGATAGGGGCTAAATAATAATCTAACGCCTTGTTTGGTACGCGGGAATGGAGTCAAGTGAGAATGGAAAGATGGTGGGAATATAATGGAATAGATTTGAGAATGGAATGTCAATTCTCATTCCCATGTTTGGGTGTATTTAGAGAATGAAACGGTAATAGCAATCTTATTCTCATTCCCACGTTTGGTATCATTTATTCACAAGTGAGAATAAAATTTAGTTTTCTAATAATGATCTTACCAAAACACAAAATTTTAAAAACATTAAAATATTTTAAAATGACTAAATCATTCTTTTTTTAGAAAAATAAATTTTAAGAAATGATATTTTTTACTCTCATAGTAATTGCTAAACATTGTCTTTTATTAGTTATTGAAATAAGCTTGCAGTAACCAATTCTTAAGAGGATATTTGTTCAACCTTTTGCTAATCATTCAGTAATTAGCTAGGGATGGTTTATAGAGAGAATTGAAGAATTTGTTTGTCTTAAGAGGAGATTTATTAAAAAATTTGCAAATCATTCAATAGTTAGCTAGAGATGCTCTATCGAATAAATTGAAGAATTGTTTCCAAGTAATCTAACACCTAACACTAAAGATTAAATATTTACTAACCTAATTGCTAATAGATTACCTAACTGAGTCGCCAAAAGATAAAAAATTATTATAAAGATTAGGTAAAAATTAGCCACACATATAAATTTAAAAAAGAAATAATGGTTACCTTACCGAGTGGCATCGAGGCGAAGACGAGATTTTTTCTTCTGCAGACGCGATGTGGAACTAGGGCAAGGTCAAACAAGTATTTTAATATTTTATATCTATTTATATATTTGTACGAGTAGCTAATAATATTTTTTTATAAAAATAATTTTTTATATGAGAATTTATATCTATTCGTGTCTTTTAAGGAGGGTATAATCAGAAATTATTTGATTATTTTTATTCACGCTTAAGTGGGAATATCAATTACTTGTTAAATGGTTGGGAATGATAATTCCCACATAAAATGGGAATTAATAAGAAGTGGGAATAGCAATTGTATCATCTAAAGATACATCGTGTTTGGTAGGCATGAATAAAGAGTTGGAATTGCATTCCATTCTCACTCATTACCGCATACCAAACGAGGCATAAGTTGCAAGCACGCAACTATTAAGTTATAATATAGAAAAAGATCGATCCTACGAGTAAGGTATTGTAGGAAATAATCAAAATTTAATTCTTAAGTTGTGTGTGTGACAATTAGGAGTGGTAGAAGTGGTTGTGGAGGGATAAAGAGAGTGATTTTGACTATATGCAAATAAAATAAAAATAGATTAAGAGGGGAGAAAGAAAAATAAATAAATAGAGGAAAACAAAATCAAAAAATAAATAAAGAAAAATCAAGAATAAAGAGAAAAATCAAGAGAGTAAAAGATGGAGCATTCAATTAGAGATATAAGGAATCTAGAATTAAATTCACTAGTCAATTTCACTTAGAAATTATGAATTATTCACTTTTTATCACATTGTACTTAAGATTTATTAAGCATAGAGTATCAAACCACTTATGAAAAGCATAAACTATCAAATTATCATCCAAGTAAAATTAACATTCATGAAAAGAATAACTAGATATTAATTCTAGAATTCATAAGCATAACATATCAAACCACTCAAGATAAGTATAGATTATTAAATTCTTCTTCTATCATTTAGTTCTCTAGTTGATTATCCTAAACATGATCATTTTAAGCACAAGAGGATAATTTATAAATTATAAAAAAATCAAATAGTTTCATACAATTCTAGAAATCTTACAAGAGTTAGTTCTACATCTTAGAAATTAAAAACAAAGAAAAAAATCTAGACTAGAGAGAATAAAAGAAGAGAATGAAAATAAGAACTAACTACAAAGAGGAAAATAAGAACAAAGATTAAAGATTTAAACTATGAACAAAAAGAAATAAATATAAAAGGAAATTTAAATTATGCAAGAATATAAATTTATACCATAAAAATAAATACAAGAAAAGAATACAAAAATAAAGACATAAAGTCAATCTAGTCTACAAGGCACTAAAATAAATCTAAAACAAGAGAGTTTTAGACCCTTGAATATCTAAAATAAGAAAAGAAAATATTACAAAAATAAAAAATAAAAGGAAAATTTTGCATTGCAAGAGGGTTCTAACCTTTTGAGAGAAGACCTTCATCTTCATCTTCATCATCAAATAAAGAAAAGAAAAGAAAAACATGAAGAGGTGAAAAAATGATTTTATTAATTACCACAAAGTTATAAGTTTTGAAAGTTCTTATCAATTAAGAGTTACCCTTCTCTCTAAATGGAGTTTTTACAAAAAATTTCGCACTCAAAACCTCACCCTCTACTCCTATTTATAGGCTATAGCAATGAATAAGAACCCTTAGATATTGCTTAAAAATCAAGGGTTAAATCTCAGCCAGAAATATGTTTCTGTTGCAAACCAATCGGTTGGCCGACTGATAGATTTACAATAGATTTGGAGTTTTGTTGATTTATTTACCCGATTCTTTATAGATCCTTAAGCTTTCTTGGGCCCTCTTTTGTCTTCATATTTGGACTTCAATAAATGGTAGAAAAATCAGGGAGTTTGATTCTTTTGAGTTTGTATTCATTAATTTTTTATTAACCTACAAATTAAGATAAAACATAGTATTAGTGGTATATTTATTTAAGTAAGATAGATAATAAAAGTATAAAATTATAATAATTATATGATTATCAATAGAAAAATGGGGATCATAGACGGATCAAACTAGACGAAAATATTTCCATCTAGTTGGTCTAAAGTAGACGAAAATTATTCCGTGTAGAATAATTCGTCCAGGCTGCCTCAACCACAGAAATTTCCGTGTAGGTTGACAACCTAGATGGAAACTTTATAAATGATATATTATTAAGGTGGCCCCCATCATCCTAGACAAAAATTTCTGTCTAGGTCACCTCAACCTAGACGAAAGCTTTATAAATAATATCATATTAAGGTGGGCCCATCATCCTAGATAGAATTTTGTGTGTAGGATGATGGGCCTACATTAGACAGGAAACCCTAGATTTAAACCCCTACTGTCACTTTCACAGATCTTCCCATTCTCTCTCTCTTTTTACCTTAGAAGAAAATCGCACCCCGCCCTTGTTCGTATGCACACCGCATCGCCCGCACGCGCCCCTACCTTCAAATTCCGCAACCTGCAAGCCCGCATGCACCGCCCACCTTTGAACCATGACTTCCGCCTACATTCAAACGACTGTCGCTCTTCGCCCCGTTCACGGTCAACCCCCTCGCCCATGTTCGAAACCCCCCTGTCACTTGTCGTCGACAATTCTCACTGTCGTCGCCCGTCATGACCAGTTTTCACTGCAGTTGCCACTCATCATATTTAGCCTCATCTCCTCTTCTCTCTAGCTTAAATGTACGTTTGTCATGGAAAACTTAAAAAATTTTAATTTTTAATTTTTATTGCTCAATTTTTTAAAATACCCTAACTTATAATCCAAAATGAACAAGTTCAAATCTTGTAACCCTCATTGAAAAAAATTTAGCTATTAACCCTAATTCGATTACATTTTGACCTATTTGAATAACACTTATAATCTTAACCTAATTGAATACTTTAAAACTATTAATGCTAATTGAACACCCAAATCATAATAGCCAATTTACACTAAATTTCACGCATACTATAAAAATGTGTGATTCTATAAGTTTGTGATTTCAAAATGTGTAAAATAAAATTTTTCAAAAAATAGAGTTATATATAACACATTATGTTTTTCAATAATGTGTTATATGTCAAATTTAGGTGAATAAAAATATAATGTTATCCCTAGACTCTTGTCCAATAATCACTTCCAATTCTTTAGACTTACAATATAAGATGGAAACTAAGTTATCTACCCAAAAATGATCATTTACTTTATATTGTAAGAAGAAAAAATTAGTACTAAAATTCATAATTATTAGATTTGTCTAGTTCGAATGGGTTAGGAATATAGTAGTGTACACATCCAACTTTGTATTCTTTGTATGTTTTCATTTATTGAAATTTTCGGCAGCACGTACTCTTTGTTCTCCATGTACAATAGCATATGTTGTTCTGCATTTCAATCTATTGCCAATATGCATAATAACATCTGCACATTGTACATGGAGAATAACAGGTAGATGTTGTTGAAATTTTTAAGAAATAAAAACGTACAAAGAGTTTATGAAGTTGGATGTAAGCACTACTATATTCTTAATAGGAAAGAAGCTTTTCTATGACAACCTCTAGAGAACTCTAATTAGTCTCTATATATGTTTCAATTTTAATTTCGAAGGAATATTTTTGTTGTTAAATGTGTTGGCCTTCTTGTTTTGATGATGTTTAACAAACAATTTACTTCTAATGTTGTTTGTCTAGTGTTTGTATAATTCTATTTATTGTAGACAAACAACATGTTAGAGGATGGATGGAATCGAGCATTCACGATCATATCAAATAGAGGTTGGCAGAATTGTAGAGTGAAGCTTATGCAATTCAAGTTCAAGATCCAAGTTCAGCTTCATCCGCAAAGTGTACCAAGTCAAGCTTATTGAAGATCAAGATCGGCTTGGGTAATCTAGTTTAGGTTTTATATTATGTATGTTAGATACTCTAAGCTCAATATCATATACACACATATTTTATTGGTTTCCTTGTATATATATGTAGTTATATATATATACAACACAAGTTTTGGTTTTTATGTTTATAAATATGAAATTACATATTTCATATTTATTATTGTGATTTGGTTTAACTACTTAGATATGAAACAAATATATTTTCATATACATACTCATATGTTTCATTTTCTATTATATTTATAAAAATATTGTATTCTTAGTTTTTAGACTTAACAATAATCATATACATATTTTATTAAGTCTACAAAATCATTGTGCAAAGTTTCAAAACATGGTTTAGCCTAAATGTCAAAATTCATATGTTTATATTTTCGTGTTTTGGACTATTTTACAAAATGATGATATTTCTCATTTGGGAAGTCTTTTTTTGTAAACCAGTTTTTGTAGCATGTTTATTATCATGTCTACAATCATTTCCCAAAGTTTTATATTTTTTGGAATTTATTTGATATTTTTAAACAGTGTTTTAAAATCAAAAAACTGTTTTCAAACTGTCACTTTCGTATATCAGTTTACGGTCGACCGCCACGGTCAACCGCACCCATGTTTTTCCCTAATGCACTGTCTTTTTATGTTCCAACGGCTAGTTTTCAGAGCCGTTGTTGAGCTGGTTTTTTAGTCTTTTCTTGTCTTTCTATTGGCTTTGGGGTTTCATATAAATACCCCCTTATACCTCAGTTTTTAGTAACAATCCAAGAGGTTTTTAACAAAGTTTTAATCAAGGGTTTAAGTTTGTTTAAAGTGTGTTTATAAGCTTTTAAGCATTTGAGTATTTCGGTTTTGTGAATCAATTCCACAAGAGCTTGAGGAGATCATCTATTGAAGTTTGAGCTTCCAACTATTCTCCCTCCACCTCTTGATCTATTGAGAAGTTTTCTAAACTCTTATCTAGCTTTACATTTGCATATTTGTTTGATTATCATTCTTTAAAGCTAGTTTTTATATTGAGTTTAGATTTTATTTCACTCATTGTTTACACACACCCACTTGAGCTTATTGTATTTTTATACATAGTATATTTGGATTGGTGAGAGTTGTAACAATTGAGTGTGAGCTTTTATTGTGTTCTCATTCATATTAAGAACAATTATTTATTGTATTGTGCTTATTGTGAGAATCACTTTGTAATACACTTGTACACCGAGAGAAGTGTGTGGCGAGAGTCAGGGATCATCCTAAGAGGAGTGACGTCGGTTAACGAACCTAGGGAGAGGTTGTATCCGAGCACTTGAGGGAGACACGTCTAGTTCAACACTTGAGAGGGTGTAGAGTGGGATTGTAAGAGTGTGTAAGTTGTAGAGTTTTCGGTAAACTAGAAAACCATATTGTGTGGTGTAAACGTTGTTCGGGTAAGCGTAGAACACCCGGTTGTGATAGTGGATTTCTCCCCGAGAGTGGAGAGCGGAGACGTAGGACGGAAGGTCTGAACTCCGTGATCATATTGTGTATTTGTATTGTTTATTTGCACACTATCACTCTTGTTTTGTTTATGTTTATTTCACCCTTGTGTTAAGTTGTATATCCTTGCATATATCTTATAGTATATCTCATTGCTAGAATATATCTCTTTGTTCATATTGCTTATCCTAGCTTACATATCTTGTTGTATTTCATACTTGCTAGGATAACTTGTTAATTAATTTTAAATGGTATAAAATCGAATTAGATTAGCATAAGACCCTAATCCCCCCCCCCCTCTAGGGTCTAACAAAATGATACATGTATGTAACTATGATTTGTGTTGTATGTATATTGCCATAAAGAGTCATAAATTTACTAGTAGTAGTGTGATTAGTTACATCTAATAATTATATATAATCTGTATATGAGGATAATTCCTGATAAATCTTGGATAGATATTCCTCAACTTGAAAGATATCGTGACACATGATATAAGAAGGGATGTGATGCCTTCATGCGGTATTTCCGAAATGAATCCTAGGAATTTAAGTAGCGGTGCTATGTATTATCCTTATTGTAGGTGTAGGAATATGAAGTTACAGAATAAAAATGATATATGGATTCACCTAATAAATTCGGGGTTTTATGAGAAATATAAATATTGGTCATATCATGGGGAAGGTTATATTGAAGATGAGGAGTCGAATGTGTGTGTTTGTACATCTGGTGGCTTATAGATAGACAATAATATTCAACGATATTTTTTCTTATCCTATCAAATATGATACAATGATAATGTTGAAGATGATATTGGATATGCTATTGAATATGATATCGAAGATGATGTTAAAGAGGTCAGAGATGTTGTGCAAAAAAATTTGAAAATATTCATGCTTCTGCATACGTAAAGCGAATAATGAAGCTATTGAAGATAGTGAAAAGGACCTATATGAAGGTTGTACCGAGTACTCTAGATTTTTATTTATGCTGAAACTCCTACATATTAAGACACTTAGCAGAATGACTGATAATTATTTTGAAATGCATCTTGATTTGCTTTGGACGATAATTCCTAGAGCAGAGGTTAGCATACCCCAAACAACCTATCATGTTGGGAAGATTATTTTCACTCTGGGTCTTGATTACAGTAGGATTGATGCATGTCCGATTGATTATATCCTCCACCACAAAGCTAGTAAAGACCTTCAGGAGTGTTCGACATGTGGAGTTTCTCTATGGAAACAATACACAATCTCTTCAACACGGAGGAAAATGGAGACAGAGGGGATGTAGAAGAAGATTCCAGTAAAGGTTCTTCATTATTTTCTTTTGGTTCCTAGATTGAAACTATATATGAACAAAGGCACTGCTAGGAATATGAGGTGGTATAAGGAAAATCGAGTAGATGATGATAAATTGAGACATCTTTATTCCTGTTGATGCTTTAGCTTGAAAGCATATTGATAAATTTTCCTTGTTTTGCCAACAACTGTAGAAATGTCAGATTGGGCCTATCTAGCAATGGATTCAATCCATTTAAGGTTATGAGTTCGGGATGGTCTATGTGGCCAGTTGTATTAATTTCCTATAATTTACCTCCATTGCTTTGTATGAAACAGCTATATATGATATTCTTATTACTGATACTTGGTAAACACGCACTGGGTAATGATATTGATATCTATCTAGAGCCACTAATTGATGAGCTAAGACAGTTGCGGTCGGAGGGTGTATTGACACAGGATGTCTATCTTAAAGAGTCATTTAGATTACATGCTATTCTAATTTATATTACATGCTATTCTAATATGGACTGTTAATGATTTTCTAACTTATGCTAATCTGTCAGGTTGGTCTACGAAGGGCAAGTATGTTTGTCTTGTATGTGATCCGGAATTTAAAGCCCTTCAATTACCGCATAGCCGAAAGAGATGTTATTTATTTAACCAAAGGAAATTGCCCTTGAGCTATAAGTATAGAAAATTATCTACTATGTTTGATGACACAATTGAGATGAGAAAGAAGCCACATCAATTGACTAGAGGTGAGATTGTAATGTTTCTTCAGGGGTATCCAAAAGTAAGGTTTAGAAAAATATCGATATTCCAAGTACAACCTACTCAAAGTAAATGATTCCTTAAAAAACAAAAAGTCATTAATATGTAAGAGAATGGTCCGAAGAGTGCACGCTGAGAATGAAGCTAAAAAATTGCCTAGAGGATAAACTAAATTTAGTAACTTCTTTTAGCTACCTTACTGACAAAAGCTTAAAATTCGACACAAATTAGACGTCATGCATATTAAGAAAAATATTTATGACAATAGAGTGTCAACCCTCCAACAAGATGCTAACAAGTTGAAGGACAGCTTATGGGCTCACCAAGACTTGACCGTGTTGAATATTCGGAATGATTTGCAAGCAAAAGATGTTGGTCTTAAAAAATTAAAGTTGTCTCTATCTCGTGTTACAATATCGATTGAGCATGTAAAGATTTTGTAAGATTCTCATATCGGTAAAGTCGTTGGATAGTTACTCTGCTAACACATCAAATAATGTCTAGGTGCAAGAGAGGAAAATTCTAGGTCTAAAGACTCATGATTACCACGTCCTTCTTCATCAATTGCCCCTGGTTACTCTCCGTAACAATGTAGATAAAGAAGCATCGAAGATTATTATTGAGTATTGTTGATTCTTTAGAAAATTATGCTCTAATATTATAGATATGGATAAATTTAAAAAACTTAAAGCTAAGATCCGAGTAGCTCTATGCCATATGGAAGTAATATTTCATATTTTATCTTTTACAATCATGGTCTATCTTACCCAACATTTTGCAAAAGAGACTAGAATCACATGTTCTGTTACTTATCATTGGATGTATATGATTGAAAGATTAGGAGTTTCGTCACATTCATTAATTATACATGTATTTTTTATATGTACTTTAGTTCTTATATGTACTTCATAATAATTAATGTTTTTCAAAAATTTAAGTTATTTGGGTTCCATGAAATACAATTTTCACAATCAAGCTCATCTAGAGGGCTCGATAGCTGAAGGATATGTGGCCAATAAATGCTTTTTGTTTGCATCACATTACATGTGCAAGAAGACAACCGTACATCAAGCACCAACTAAGGATAAAAAGCGTGAAAATATCCAGGATCTCACTTAGATCAAATTCATGCATATGTATTAGAAAATCTTAATATTTTCCAAGACTACTGAAGGTAACAAATGAAATTAGTAATATAGATGATATATGTTCATTTACTTTTAATTTATCACTACAATCTTATATATTGTATTAATAGATAAGATCTGGAGAAGCTCAAGAATGAAATAATCAGTAGAAATACAGTGCATAATATTTAGAAAAAATATAAGAAAGAATTTCTGAATTGGTTTAGAAATGATGTAAGTTAAACTTTTAGTTCTAAACTTTCATAATATGATTTTAAGTTAAACTTGTTCTAAATATTCTCTAATATTATTTAGCTTAGGTTGAAAAATCACTTCTTGATGGCACTACATTAAGAGATAAATTTATTATTTATGTGCAACGTCCTTACTATGATAGTAAGATGTTATAATGAACATCTCATCAATGGATATAAATTCTGAATGTTAGGGACTGGTGATAGGAGGGTAACCCAGAACAGTGGGGTCATGAGTTGTTTTTCTAAGTACAAGAGGTCAGAACCCAGTTCTAGCTAACATACTACATTATGACCAATTAGAAGACATTTTGCAGGTAATCTATAGTTTTGGTAAACAAAAATAATGTAGTTACATGACAAAGAAATATATCTAGATGAGAAATTTATTTTCATAGAACAAACAGATCAATACTTCTTTGTGAAAGATTTAAATGGACTAAATGGTTTTGTACAAGGAGCCAATATCCATTTTTATTCCTAACAACAATGAATAAAATGATGAGGAAAATGAAGATAATTGCAATGAACCAATTGAGTCATCTGATAACATTTGGCAAGACTTCTACACACAAAGTGTGGTGCTTGATATGACTAATGCTAATACTCAAACTGACATTCTGAATCATATTACAAGTGGTGCCTCCGGCTCAAATGAGCAAACAAATAGAAGACAAACAATAGAAAATATACTCAAACGATCTCATGAAAAATAATTGTAATAGGTATGAACTACATACAATACATTATTGTTTGAAAAACTTCCTGATAAAATAAATTGCAAGTAAATATTTATCTTATGTGCATGTATATATTTCTTGTTAAGTATCTTAATAATTTAATTTGTAGATGCGGAATGTGAGGTTCTTTGATGAGGATCATGATCGATCACGAGGTATCACCTCAGTCACAGGTCATTTTGAGGAGACATCGCTACCACCGTCTCCTCATGCAGGTATGAACTATTTAATATTTTATTAATTGTTTATAATTTATTATTCATCTAGTTCATATTGTTCACTGATTGCAGACTTGGGTTATTCAACACCTGTCCCCTCTGTTGCACTACCAGCACCATCCCTGGCAGGTATTAAGTAGTTAATGTTTTATAATGATCAATTATATTTTTATATTATTTATCTTCTTTAATTGTGTAGATGACTCTTGGACACCATCGTTCTCACCTTCTATATCTCAGATCGAGTTGCATCCCATGACACTTGAGTTTCGCAATCTACCCTTTCCTCCAAACTTGATTAAGTCCAAAGTTGAGGCAATGAAGATCTACCCACTTACGGCGAGAAGGCTACAAGAATTGACACCTATGACAGAGGCTAGAAAAGTCACTGCACTCGCAGCCAAAAATAGGGAGATCACGAATGCTAAATTTAATAATCCACTTTATCCAATTAAATTTATAGATTACGTGCTATATTATCATATTGTTGTTATTGTAGGTGCTAAGTCAGATCACATAGAGGGATGACATGGCGGGAGTAAGTCTGAGTATAAACAACCACTAGGAGGCATGAGAGCTATTATTCAATGGAACAATGATGCACTGCCTGTTGGGTCTTGGGCGTCAAGATTTAATAATTATATTAGGGTTCTCGTATGGAGAGCACGCATCATCCATCCTCATTTTAAATTCTGAGAACTACCATGGACGGCATATGAGAAGATATGGACAGAACTTACAATAACTTTGTATTACCTTCATCCTTCATTTGTTATTGACCAGTAATCCTAGTGCATGCGATGCGTACATGACATAGTTCACATTAGTGTAAAATAATAAATAGCAACAACTTAATAATTGATGATAAATAATAATGACTTCAACATGCCAAATTGGGTCAACATATCTTGCTTGATATGTAAGTGTTTATACATTAGATACACTATTTTAGACAAAATATTGTTGAAGAGTGGCAAGAACGTGCTCGCTACCAAATAGAAAGTTTTAACATACCATGAGATATATTAACATGTGTAAGGTTTTGAACATATATTGCATTCACTTACCTTTAAAGTCCATAAATCTTACTGTCTCAAGTACTTCATTTTCCCTGTAAAATAAAATAAGATCATAAGTCAGAAGAAGTAATCTCAAACAAATGTGTCAAATTCCAATATAAAAGTATCATTGAGATAATCATTGAGAATTACAATGGAAAGTAGCTATTATTTCTTAAAATTAGAAATGACCACCTTCAGCTAAATAAATAAGGAAATAGTTTGCATGCACCAAGATCATGAGTATATATCTTTAAAACAAGACTTTGTGGACATAGAACCAGAACTTGATCTCAATCTGCATCTTCCTCTCTCCAAATTCTTTACAACAGTGTGTTAATTAGGGTTTTAATAGAAACCTTGTCAATTTAGTTATGGCATTCAGAACATGGGAGTAGTGGAATTCTTAACTGTGTTAGTATATGGTTTTAACTGAAATGTTCCGTTTTGGCCCCTGACATTAATTTTTGTTTGTTCTCCAATTTCTCCCTTTACGCATGTTTTAAAGAATTTTAATCTTGAAGAATATCCTAGGGTTTTTTTGAAATTGTGACCAATTAAGGAGTATAACACCAAAAAACTAGTTCAAAAGGTAAGTTTCCTTTAATAAGAAGTAATAGATATTGGATTATTCTAATTAAATATATATGTAAATTTATAGGAAAGCTTCTGCGTTGAGGACTTTGACAGGGCATGGCACTATGCTTTTACTGTCAAGATTGAAGCCAAACAATGGACGCATGAATTGAAACAAGAAACCTATGATAAATATTTAGAGGACTCAAAGAGGTTTTTGAACCTAGATGATAGGGTCGATAAGGTTCATTTCACAGCTCTCCTCATATATTGGGACACCAATGAAGCACAAGTTAGTTTTATTTAAACTACACTATTAACATGATACATTCACTCATTGCATCTTTACTGAAATAATTTATTTTAAATAATAAATCTACGAAGGGATCAGCAAATTGAAAGAATAATAGGTTGGCATATGATACCTACCGTTCAACTTATAAAGATGACAAGAAGATCAAGGCAAACTTCAAGTTCGTGGTAAAACTTAATTATAACTTATTTAGAAATGTTAACTAATTTTTTTTAGAAATTTATTTAAATTTTCTTAGGTCTATTCTCGATGATGTAATTTTTTTAATCTTATGTGAGTGATTCAAGAGGATTTGGAGCCGCAACGGAGGAGGCAACAACACTGCGCATGTCTGAGGAGGAAGCAGAGGGCGGGATGGACCCTCACATACTATCTTCAGAGGATAACATCACTTTCACTCAGAATCTATTGGGATATAATAGGAGAGGAAAATATCCATTACATAGTTTTGGAGCTTCACCGAGCATAAACACAAGATCATTCACAACATTCTCAATATCATCTACAGTATCGACGGCATTATCAGTCAATATTTCAGCTATGCAATTTGTTCTAGGTATCTCAAACTATTTGTGCGGGAAGATTGATTTGGAACTAGACATTCGGGTGACTAAGGAGTTGACTAGTGTTGTGACAAGGGTTTGCACGATGGATGAAGTCATGACCCACTTCATAAATTGCTTGGCTGATATGATTCATGCTTCTTTGTTTGGTGATGTTATACCCTTTTTGAACTTGGGCGCCAGTAATACTGGCATTGGACAAAGCAGCACACAAGTATGTTATTTTCGTGTTAATACTATGTACATATGAGTTCATTAAATCTTCTGTAATTACATATTACTCCCATAAATATAGAATATTGCATATTGGTCCCCAAAATAATACTTGCATATTATTCCCATGAAAGTGAAAATTCTAAGAAACTAATGTTATTGCATATCGGTCCCCAAAAATAATCAATAGTTGCATATTATTCCCATGAAAGTGAATATCCTAAGGAACTAATGCTAAATTAAAGATTTAAGGGACTAATATATAAAAAATCCTTTATATTTGATATATTGTCAAATTCCACATGATTGTAATGAAGAAATTACAGAAACTCAGAAGAATCAGGAAAACCAGGCGGCGGTCGACCGGTCCGGTCGACCGGATTCGTGCACAGGTGGTCGGTCGACGGGTGCGGTCGCCCGAGGGGTTCTCTGGATTTTTGGGTTTTCGACTGGGAGCTGGTCGGTCGACCGGGCCGGTCGACCGGAATTGATCGCGGTCGACCGGGCCGGTCGACCGACGAAGCGGATATCAGTTTTTCAGGTTTTCGACCCGGTTCGTTTTGTAAGTTCTATATATACCTAAACCTGTTTGTTTAGGGTAGAGGTTGGACGAATTTGAGCAACCAAAGAGAGAGAATCATCGCATCCAATTGTGAGAGAGCTTTGAGAGATCTAGAGTTTTGTTTTAGGGTTTGGTCTGAGAGATTTGTAACCCTATTTGTATTCTCTTGATTTCTAGTAGGAAGAACTCCCCCCTCCTTGCCCCGTGGACGTAGGCAACTTGCCGAACCACGTAAATTCTTTGTTCTTGCTGTGATTGTGTTTTGCATATTGTTTGTGGTTTAGTTCAAGTTATTGTTCGTGTTGCCCAAGAAAGCTTCCGCCGCGCACAACATGTAAAATATAATCAAGTTAACCTTTAGGTTGGAGATAGTGGAGGTCATAGCAGTGGTGTTTGTATGAGGGATAGAGCTGCTGCCGACGACGACGAGATGTGAGGTTTATTTGTAACTTATGGACTAAACTGTTTTTTTTTTTTATCTGTAAGAGTACTCTATTTTTTTCATCTGGTATTCTATAGAATTGGTATTTGTAGTATATATGTTGCAAGTATTATGGTAAAATAGATTTTCGATAATCTTGGATGTTAAATTGGAATGCTGAATGTGTATATTGGATTGGAATAATGATTATGTGTATATTTGATTTGGGTGTTGGTGTAAAATGTACAGGAAATATGTGTTGATGTGTATATTTCAGGTTAATGTAAAATGTACATGGAGTCAAAAAAAAATAAGTAAATTTTAGTAAAATTTAGCAACCTAGACAAAAATTCCATCTAGGAAGCCTCCTAGTCCGTTCTAGGTTGCAACCTAAACGAAAATTTAAATTCTGTCTATATTGACTTCTGTCTAGTTAGATCAACCTAGACGGAATTCCATCTAGCTTGAGTCAACCTAGATAGAAATATCCTAGATGGATCTTCGTAGACGGATATTTGTCTAGGTCAATCTACCTAGACGGAATTCTGAGCAATCTATACAGTTTTTCTCATCTATCATTTTCTACTAGTGAATTTTTTCCTCTCATTACCGTGTATATGTTTTGATAAAGCTTTGCAGATTAAATGTTATAGCACATGAGTATGTTTAGTAATGATGGCGGATTAAATGTCATGTATAGAATCCGGATCACTTTATACATCTTAAGAAAAATATATGTGGAGTAAGATAGAGATGCGTGGAAAGTCTACAATAATACGTCCTCAAGACAGTTACCGATATCCGATATGATAGTATCACACGATTCACATCCATACTAAGTTTTCCAGCACCTTCTTTATGATTAATTAGATTCTCGATTTTGGAAAGGGACAGCAGTATACACTATTTAAGGTCATCAATAAGTTCTTAATCGTGGATAGCGACTAAATACAGTCCATCAACTGTTAGAATCCCCTGAAATACACGCCATCTGCATTATAACTGTGCATATATGAATTAAGGCTTAGTTGCACTTAAATACCCTATAGTTTCCCCAACTTCGCATATATATACCCTAACTTGTTTTTTTAGCAGTACTTATATGCAATACTTATGTATTCTAATTTTTTTAAAATTTTGCACTTAAATATTCCTAGTTACGCAAACACGAGAATCTCCTGAAAATTTTCAGGTGACACTTACATGCTAATCTTAGAACTTTTTAAACCTTTCATTTTAGATAAATTTGCTGTTAAAAGTATTGTGTTCTATTTATACCTATCCTTATTCTCTTTTAACTTTTGATTGAATTAATATTATATTTAACAAATAATAAGAGTTGAAATATTCTAAAATTAGCATGTGAATGTCGGATTAGAATTGTTGACCAAAAATCTGACGTTTACATAATTGAGGATGTTAAAGTGCAAATTTTAAAACTTATATATAAGTGCTACCAAAAACATTTGAGGGCAGAGTAGTATAAAACAAAGGAGGCCATAGGGCATTTAAGTGCAGTTGAGGCATGAATTAATGAAATAGGGTGATAAAACTTTTCTTTGAAGAAAAAAAGAATTCTGGGGATATGCTTTCCATAAATGCGTGAGATAACTTCACAATCTAACAAGATCTAAGATATTCGTCACCAGTTGCTATCAATCAAATAGAGTACTTAATGATTCAAAGAGTGCCAGTTCTTGGTAGTAAATAATAATAATAATAACAATAACTATGCAGTTACACAAGTACACACAAATCATTTCCTGTGATAGAAAGTCAACAGAGCATTATCAATCACAAGTCCTTGTAATTCACAACACTCGGCTAC
Source organism: Asparagus officinalis (assembly GCF_001876935.1). Classification (NCBI taxonomy): domain Eukaryota; kingdom Viridiplantae; phylum Streptophyta; class Magnoliopsida; order Asparagales; family Asparagaceae; genus Asparagus; species Asparagus officinalis. Next base: position 34,126 of record NW_017972988.1, on the reverse strand, counting down.
TTCCATTTTCAAATGATAACAATAACCCACTAAAGAGGAATTACAGAATGATGACACAATGACAACATAAAAATTCGAGAACATGCTCAGTAGTACAAATTAAGAGGGTATTTGCTTTCTTTCATATTCACTTCCTTTTGCTTTTATTATTCTATGGGCCTTCTCCATTTGCGCTGCTATTTGATCCTCTCCTACTCACAGTGGTGTTCTTTAATATCTGCAGAGGAATTTGACATTGCACAACATTAAAGACCAAAAACAGATGCACGCATTTATTTTCGTGTTACAGAATAAAAGAAATAATTAAAAAGTGTTATCACTAAAGGTAAATAACAAAGAACATGATGGGGATTTTCTAGCCAAAGAAGTTTTACAATACTTGCATCAGCTGAAGAGGCATGTAAGAATTGAATAGGAACTGCTCATAACTTTAGAGAAACTGAGGAAACAAGTGTATCTTTGATGAACTAATAACCCTTACAAAATCAGCTAAATCCCAACATAATCACGTTGTGATAAGTAGTGAAAACAGAAAACTTAAGAAAGCTGAGAACAGAGGATATGGGGTGTGATTAAGCATGAATTAATCCTCCGCCGAGAAGTTATCTCCCACCGCATAGTTCACGCCACCTTTGGCCAGTTCCTTCAAACCAAGTTCGATCACCGCCTTATGCATCATGTTAGCTTTTCTGCTATTAGATGCACTTGTCCAGAATAAGGTAAAACAAGCAACATTAGATGCAATGTATTGGGGAGTAACTGTAACATCGTTGAAAATGAGGTTGTTACGACGATTCCATATCCACCAACAAAAGCATGGAAGGAGGACCCTCCAAAGAGCTCTGAGATCGTTAGTGGCCAGGAAGTTTCCCTTAACAGAAATAAGGGAGTCCTGAGGCCAGTTCCCTAAGGTTGTTTGGGGGAGGAGGATGGACCATGCAGCTCTAGTGAAGGAGCAGATGTTGAACAAGTGGTCATGAGACTCCATAGCCAGGTTACATAGAGGGCAATTGGGGTCACCAGTCCACCCTTTTTTAGACAAGATGTCTCTGGTTTGCAGCCTTCGTTTACTTAGGATCCAGAAGAAGACCTTGACCTTCAATGGGACAGGGGATTTTCAAATAAAGTTGTGAAGATGAAAGAGGGTACCTACTTGGTTGAGGATAGAGTAGAAGGACTTGACTGTATAGATGCCCGAGAGATGATATGACCACCAGATACTATCTTGGTCAGAGGCTCCTGTGGGCTTAATAAGTTCAAGGTATGAGTGGAGCGCTGCAATCTTAGATCTTTCCTCTACTGAAGTTCCTCTTCTGAGGATTGGGTGCCACCTCCAAGAATTGTGTAACATTAGACCTTGGGATTGGATGGAACAGGTACAGGAAAATGATAGTTGATGAGCCCTAGGAAAGAAACTGCTGAGAGAGTTGGGACCTGACCATTTGTCCACCCAGAATCTGCTAGTTTTGCCATCACCTAGATTCCATCAAACATGACTAAAGAAAGTATGGTGAATAGAGTATAAGTCATGGATCGGTTTAGAAACAAAGCTTTTGGGAGGGTTTGTAATGGGGTTAGAATTGTTGGATAAATTTATGGAGAAGATAACTTTACTTAGGTAGGAATTTCTATCAAGGATTTTTCAAATCCATTTGGATAGGAGAGCTTGGTTAAATGATTGCATATTGATAATGCCTAGACCTCATTGTTTAGTTTTACAAATGTTACCCCGTTTTATGAGACATTTTGGTTTGGAGGTCTGTTGGTAGCCACCCCATAGAAAATTTCTCCTGATTTTATCGATTGCCTTGATGAGTCAGATAGGTAATTTGAAGAAGGATATAAAGTATAGAGGGAGGGAAAAGAGAACGGAGTTGAGAAGAATAAGTCTACCTCCAATGGAAATGGATTTGTTTTTCCAGAGGGCTAGCTTTTTGGAGAAGGAATCTAAGAGAGATTGATATTCACGTCTAGTGAGGGATCCTCTCTTGAGGGGGAGGCCGAGGTAGGTGAAAGGGAGAGAACATACTGAGCAATTAAGGATGTTGACTAGATGGACACATTTGTGTAGGATTTTACCAAGGTAGAAGAGATTTGTTTTGGTGTAGTTAACATTGAGTCTGGAGATATTGACAAAGATGTGAAAGATGGATTTGAGAATGACTAGATCCCTGCTTGAAGCCTTACAGAAGATAAGGGTATCATCGATGAATTGGATGGATCTGATAGATTTGAGCTCTGCTTTGAAGTTGAGCCTAGAGAAGTCCCCTGAAGATACACTGGACTTGAGCATCTTGTTAAGAACATCTACAATTAAGAGGAGTAGCATAGAGGAGAGGGGGTCACCTTGCTTAAGGCCCTCATGGCACTTAAAAAAGTTGGTAGGGGAGCCATTGACCTGCACAATAGATTTTGAAGAAGACAGGACATGAAATCCAAAGGCACCACTTAGGACTAAAGCCTTTGGCTTTGAGGAGAGTAAAAAGAAAGTTCCAGTTTAGACAGTCTAAGGCTTTGAAGAAATCTACCTTAATAGTACACAGTTCCTTCTTACCTGAGGAGCAGTGGTTAATCATTTCATGGGCTAAAAGGATGGAATCAATGGAGGACTTGCCGTTTTGAAAAGCTGCCTGAGAACTATCAATGAGGGATGAGAGAAAGGGATTGAGTCTATTAGCTAGAATTTTGGTGAAGATTTTGATAGAACTATTGATCAGGCTGATAAGTTTGAAGTCCTTAGGACTATTCGCTTCATCCTTTTTAGGGATGAGGCAAATATATGAGAAATTAATGTTGTGGAGAGGATGGGCGTATGAATGTAGAGATTGGATGAAGGAGAAGATGTCATGTTGGATGGTTTGGTGGACCAGAAACTTTGAAAAAGAGAGAGAGAGAGGCCGATTGATCTCCACTGAAGGAGAAGGAGTTCCAACAAGATTGAATAAAGGGGATGAATGATGGAAAAACTAATCAAAATTTTTCAAGTCTGAACGCTGGGGAGTGTTGGGGGTCTCCAGTGTCCAGGATGATGGGACAGTGATCAGAGCAAGGGGAATGATATGCAAATCGTATCAGATATGGGAAGTGGATTTTAAAGTCTGAAGATAGGAGGAACATGTGTAGCCTAGCTAGGACAAGATTGACTCTTTGGTTGGACCAGGTGAATTTCCTCCCACTGAGGGGGAGGTCAATGAGATGGATTGAATCAATGAGGTTTTTGAAGGAGGAAATATCTCTAATAGAACCAAATATACCACTTCTCTCGTCTAGACTTTAGAGTCATGTTGAAATCACCAAATAATGAGAAGACCTAGTCCTAGCAAGTTACCACCAGCAGACATCTCGATCCTCTCTATCATAGGGGGCCTATATGGAAGTGGCTACAAACTGCCAGTTAGAAGGTTTATGAATGAGGACTGTCAACACAGAGAAAATACCAATAGTAGAGGAGCTGGAGAAGATGGTTTCATTCTAATCCAAGGCTTACCATTTTCCCACTATATGCTGGTGCATCTTATTAGCAAGGAACAGAAGGATTTTTCCATCAAAGGATACAATACATGATGACGCTATTAATTCTACTATTCTCTTTATTATCAAGGAATGGTCATGTATATCACCTAGCAAACATGCTTGGAGACCGAACCAAGCTTTGTCCGAACACGTTTTGGCTCTGCAATCTGGCACGGGAATCGTACGTGAATGAAATAGGAGGTTCTCAGCAAAGCACTAGTTGATTAACACTGCAGTGACAAGTTCCTCGTATATTCTTGTCGGGTTTTTTTGTTTTGTATCTTCTAAACTTAGATCTTTCTGGTAATTAATTGAGCTTAGTTTTTTTTCTTATTTATAGGTGAAGGGCTGGCTTTGGTTCCTATGTGCATCTGTGCTTATGGTGAAATGTGAATAGAAACCCTAATTTTATTCATGAGATAAGATGGGCTTATATAGGCCCCTACAACTTACACATAAACCCCTAAACTTAATAATATTTCAACACTCCTCCTCAAGATGGGCGAAAGATATCCACTAAGCCCATCTTGTCACATCCTCTAATCATATCTACCGAGCTAAGTCCCTTAGTCAGACAATCTGCTGCCTGATCCTTAGTTGGAACATGACTTAACTCTAGTAGTCCATTGTCCAACTTCTCTTTGATGAAGAACCTATCGATCTCGATGTGCTTGGTTCTATCATGCTGCACTGGGTTGTTGACGATACTGATGGCTGACTTGTTATCACACCACAGCTTCATCTTGGCTCCTTGATCCAGCTTCAGCTCCACCAACATACTCTTTAACCACAACAACTCTGTAACTCCTAAGGCCATGGCTCTATACTCTGCTTCAGCTGTTGATCTCGCTACCACCGATTGCTTCTTGCTCTTCCACGAGACCAAGTTGCCTCCTACAAAGATACAATATCCTGAGGTGGATCTCCTGTTATCAGCACAGCTAGCCCAATCAGAGTCACAATAACCCTCGATGCTCACATGTCCATTCTTCCTGAATATCAGTCCCTTTCCGGGGGCACTCTTTAAATATCTCAGAATCTGGTACACAGCGTCCATATGACCCTTCCTCGGATCGTGCATGTAGCGACTCACCACGCTCACTGCAAAAGAGATATCAGGACGTGTGTGACTCAAATAGATCAATCTTCCCACCAACCTCTGATATCTGTCACGATCAACTGGTTCTCCAGCCTCAGCACCTAGCTTGAACCTCTGGTCGATCGGTGTAGTTGCAGGTTTGCACCCTAACATCCCTGTCTCTTTGAGAAGATCCAGTGCATACTTTCTCTGGGATAGGACGATTCCCTCCGCTCCTCGAGCTATCTCTATTCCAAGAAAGTATCGAAGCAAGCCAAGATCTTTCACCTCGAATTCCTTACCCAGTCTCACTTTGAGTTGGGCAATCTCCTTCTCATCATCCCCTGTAATAATCATATCATCCACATATACCGCAAGCATGGTAATGTGGTCTCCACTCCGTCGAAAGAACACGGTATGGTCGGCGTTGATCTGTTGGTACCCCATACCAATCATAGCCCTTCTGAATCTGTCAAACCAAGCACGAGGAGACTGCTTCAGCCCATAGAGAGACTTCTTCAATCTACAGACCTTTCCCACTGTCTGATCTGTACCAAATCCTGGTGGTATCTCCATGTATACCTCCTCCACTAGATCTCCATGAAGAAATGCATTCTTCACATCTAGTTGGTGTAGCTTCCATCCACCATTTACTGCCAGAGAGATTAAGGTCCGAACAGTGCTCATCTTTGCCACCGGTGCAAAAGTCTCATCATAATCGATGTCATATGTCTGACTATACCCTTTTGCCACCAGACGAGCCTTGTAGCGTTCAACTTGCCCATCTGGATTCTGCTTCACAGTGAAGACCCACTTACATCTAACTGCTCGCTTTCCTTCTGGTAGTTTTACTAACTCCCAAGTGCGGTTCTTCTCAAGAGCCCCTAACTCCTCATGCATAGCCGCTTTCCATTTTGGGTCCTTCTTAGCAACCTGCCAATTGTTAGGTACAGTAACAGAGTCCAATGATGCAATGAATGCCCCATGTGCAGGGTGGATATTAGAATATGATACAAATTGGGCAAGATCCCAACCATATCTATCGGGAGGATTTCCCGCATTACTACAAGTAGTCCTCCGTACTGATATTGGTGTGGGAGGAGTAGGGAGAGGAATGTTATCAGTAGGGAGAGGAACGTTATCACCTTGGGATAAAACTGGTGGTGGTGTAGGTGTTTCAGGAGTCGGGACAGACGTTGGCAAGAGACTTGGTAGCACTAGTGGCACTGTAGGTACTGTTCCTGCAATTTGCTTGCCCTTCCTACTATAGGTTAGTAGTTCCCCCTGATCAGTGGGCCTAACACCTTTTGTCTCATTTTTCTTTTCTTCATTCTTTTCTTCATCATTCTCCTGCTCCTCCTCAACCAATTCTCCTTCCCAAGGAATCGATACAGAAATGAATTTCTCCACACTGTTCACCGATCTCTCACTATTCTCCTCCTCTCGCCTCATACTTCTAGTATTAGGCGAGTTACTAGCGGATGAAGTTACCTTCTGGGTGTAATACGGCTCGAGTTCTCGAAAGTGCACATCCATGCTCACAAACAACCTTTTCTCCACTGGGCTCCAGCAAACATATCCCTTCTGAGTAGCAGAATATCCCACAAAGATGCACTTCACAGCTCTAGAGGCAAGCTTCCCGACAGATGGTCTGTTGTCCTTCACAAAGCACACACAGCCAAACACTTTGAGTGGAAGGATCCCACCATTATCTCCCTTCAATATCTCACACGGAGACTTCCAATCCAGCACTCTCGAGGACATTCTGTTGATCAACGCTGCTGCGGTCAATACTGCTTGTCCCCATAATGTTTCTGGGACATTCATAGAGATCATCATGCTTCTAGCAACCTCTAAAAGATGTCTGTTCTTCCTTTCCGCTACCCCATTCTGTGCTGGTGTGTATGGACAGGTTGTCTGGTGATGATTCCTTGAGCTGACAAATATTCTTCAAGGGCTCTGTTGGTATACTCTGTCCCATTATCTGACCTCAATACTTTCACCACTGCTCCGTATTGAGTTTGAACAGTCCTATGAAAATTTTGGAAGCACCCAAACACATCACTCTTATTCTTCATCAGGTATAACCAAGTAACACGAGAGAAGCAATCAATAAATGTAACAAAATATTTGTATCCATTCATAGAACTTGTGGAACAAGGCCCCCAAACATCTGAATGTACCAAGTCAAATGCATGAGAACTTCTATGACCAGAACTAACATAAGAGCTTCTAGTAAGCTTTCCAAACTCACATGCATCACACACAAGTTTCTGTTTATTTGCTTTCTCAAATAAAGAAGGATACAATCTACCTAAAACACTAAAGGATGAGTGTCCCAAACGCTGGTGATGGAGCATTAACTCATTTTCAGCACTCATTTTAGATCCTACTCCTGCTTCCTCTATGACTGACACCAATGCTGAATCCAGCCCTTCACGATCCAGATACCACAGTCCACTACGCCATGTGCCAGTCCCAAGTCTCCGCCCTGTCCCCTTCTCCTGGAAGATTACCTTGGGAATATCAAAAGAGACGATGCATTTTAGTTGGAGGATGATAGAACTAATAGATAAAAGATTGACTGGAAAAGAAGGAGCATGCAAAACATTGGACAAAGTTACAGAACCAGTACAATCAACTGTACCCTTACCAACCACCGGCTGAAATGTACCATCAGCTGTTTGAATACTATCAGGCGATGCTAAGTGAGTATATGATGAGAACTCACTAGCATTACCTGTCACATGACAAGACGCACCGGAGTCGACTATCCATGCTGATGATCTGTCAGGAGACATAGAAGCAAGAGCATGTATGTCATCAGTACCTTTGTTCGGATGAGCATAGGTAGCAGTGTTGCCTCTGACGAAGAACGAAGTAGATGCCTCCGCAGTCCCATTCCTCAAATCTCCATCCCCTGCTACTTGCTGTTTTTTCCTGAGTATCGTGAGGAGAGCACGATCCTCCTCTGTAAAGACCACCTCAGCTTCTTCTTCTTCTGCTACCGTCAGATTCGCCCGATTCCCTGCTCCTCTTCCACCTCGTCGACCCCCACGGCCACGACCACGACCTCCGAACTGTCCACGTCCACCCGAATCTCCATCCTTGGATGGCTTGGTGCAAGCATGCCGTAGATGACCCACCGCACCGCAGTTATAGCACTGTCGAGTCTCTCTCCTAGATCCAGTGTTGCTAGAGGCTGTCAGTGCTGACTTCACCACAGGAAGTCCACCTGTCCCCGCCTGCAGCCGAATGCGAGTCTCCTCCTGGATCATAGCAGAGATAGCCTCCTCAAGCGTGGGAATCTTCGGCTGAGCTAGGAGCAATGCAATTCGCTGAGCGAACTCTGATGTCAATCCCTTGAGAAACACCATAGTCCTCTCCTGTAGAAAGGCCTCCCGCTCTTTACATCCCACTAATGGACAAAAGATTGACTGGAAAAGAAGGAGCATGCAAAACATTGGACAAAGTTACAGAACCAGTACAATCAACTGTACCCTTACCAACCACAGGCTGAAATGTACCATCAGCTGTTTGAATACTATCAGGCGATGCTAAGTGAGTATATGATGAGAACTCACTCGCATTACCTGTCACATGACGAGATGCACCGGAGTCGACTATCCATGCTGATGATCTGTCAGGAGACATAGAAGCAAGAGCATGTATGTCATCAGTACCTTTGGTCGGATGAGCATAGGTAGCAGTGTTGCCTCTGACGAAGAACGAAGTAGATGCCTCCGCAGTCCCATTCCTCAAATCTCCATCCCCTGCTACTTGCTGTTCTACTTGCTGCTTCTTCCTTAGTATCGCCAGGAGAGCACGATCCTCCTCAGTAAAGACCATCTCAGCTTCCTCTTCCTCTGCCACCGTCAGATTTGCCCGGTTTCCTGCTCCTCTTCCACCTCTTCGACCCCCACGGCCACGACCACGACCTCCGAACTGTCCACGTCCACCCGAATCTCCATCCTTGGATGGCTTGGTGCAAGCATGCCGTAGATGACCCACCGCACCGCAGTTATAGCACTGTCGAGTCTCTCTCCTAGATCCAGTGTTGCTAGAGGCTGTCAGTGCTGACTTCACCACAGGAAGTCCACCTGTCCCCGCCTGCAGCCGAATGCGAGTCTCCTCCTGGATCATAGCAGAGACAGCCTCCTCAAGCGTGGGAATCTTCGGCTGAGCTAGCAGCAATGCGATTCGCTGAGCGAACTCTGATGTCAATCCTTTAAGAAACATCATAGTCCTCTCTTGGAGAAAGGCCTCCCGCTCTTTACACCCCGGGTCCTTGCAGCTAGCCCGGGGAGAAAAATGATCATAATCCAGCCACAGACGCTCCAGCTCTGTAGCATATTCCTGTACAGTCCTCTCTCCCTGGACTGTGGCGTCGATCTCTCCTTTAATCTGAAATACCCTAAGGTTATTCCCCACTCCATCATATGTCCTCCTCAACTTCTCCCAGACGTCCTTCACCTTCTCAATGCCATCCACCGTGGCGGCGATCGTCGGGACCAACGAGTTGAGAAGCCAGATGTACACCAACATATAAGTGGACTTCCACTCATCTCTTCCCTCCGAGTTCTCCTCAGGTTCTGTCGCCTCTCCTGTCAAGTAACCCTCCAGGTTCCTCCCTGTAAGGGTGTATCTCACCCGTCGCGACCAGCTCAGGTAAGTACTGTAGGCGTATAAAATTGCCTATAGGTCCCGTTACACAGCTCGACGATGCCGATTCGACAGAACGAACCATCAGGCGACGTATCCAAACAAGATCGTTAATCCGCAACACCGAAGCCAAACGACACGCGACGAAGCGGGATAACAAGGCTACGAAGCCGATGAACCGCACGTAAACAATGGAATGGATCCACTCACGTGCGGAAGGGTGTGCAGCCGGCGGCTAGGAGAGAAGAGGGTGGAGGCTCTGATACCAAAATGTGAATAGAAACCCTAATTTTATTCATGAGATAAGATGGGCTTATATAGGCCCCTACAACTTACACATAAACCCCTAAACTTAATAATATTTCAACATGGTGAATGATGGCTCTGGTCCTCTCTTCACCCTCATGAATGCCTTTAGGGAGAAAGTTCTTCAAGTTTAACAACAGGAAATGCTCTGCTCCATTAATAACCATCTTTGGATGCATGCTCGCATCCTTTTTTGTATATTTTTTATATTTTTGTAAATATATAAAAGGGGAAGGATCTCCCCTATTTCTTGCTTAAAAAAAGTTTTATTTTCAAGAATAGATTCGAACTAGGTATTAGCTGTCTAGTGGTACTCTTTTGTGGGGTTGGAGAAAAATTAAAAAGTGGAACCTAAGTTTCATGCATATGGGTATGGATACCAGTGTGGTTACCGGTACGGAACACAACAAAATTTTCAAAGTTAGGGTATAGGGACATGGACAAAATATGTGGGTTGTAATCATGGTCCTGAGCTAGATATGCAAATGATCGTTCAAAATTGTGATTCTTAACCGAATATGGCCTGAAATGAACTCGAACCTTGTCCAAGAAGTTTAAAGAATAGATATGAAGTGTAGGGCATACGTTCAAGAAGTATATTATGAGTAGTGTAAATTAAAACATGTATTGTAAAATTCAGTATGCATTCAAATAAATGTATGTATATAATTAAGAAGTGTCTAAGAAGTATGGAGTACAAGTTGAGATGTCTCGGGTATGGGTACGAGGTATAGGATGTGCATGACAATGTAGATGGATAATTGGACGTCTATCTATATGTAAGCCAATTCAACAACAAAACGTTCTTATCGTTCAAAATAATCCGATCACGATTTAACCATTCGAAACACGAAGTATCCTATCAAAATCTGTTGCGCAAAATCCAGTGACAATAATTGTAGGAAATATTTTATTCTATAATATTGATTAAGAGTATAAATCCAACTCCAATAATCATACTTGATGAAACTGCTTCCTCATTATGTGGACGTTTCCTCAAACATCTTGTGCTTGTCAATTGGATGGATGTGGTTGTTCGTGCTACACATCAAAGCTGTCTTCGAGATGTGTACTTTGATGCATTTCACTTACTAGCACAAATCTCAAAGAAAAATCAAAGGATAAAAAAAGTTTGGGGGGGGGGGAAGGGGGGGGTTTAAAGCTCTTATCTTCAACTTAAGTTTGATCTATGCTTTATACGCGATACACGTTACACACAAAAGTATATACATAGGACATACACACACCATAAACCAAAGGTTCATACATTCATCTTACCTGTAGAAATTTTTTCCCTCACACACCCAATACCATCTCCAGGGAAGTAAGTGTAGTATTCATACCTTGAAATTAAGCATTAGTGTTGATTGTCCATCCAATCCTTTGGATTCTATTAACGTGTGACAAAACCTTATTGTGATCTCGTATATATAGAGGATATTCACGGGTAAACAGCTCCTCTATGGGGGCCATCATTCTTTGAAGAGGAGATTATATGCGTACTAAAGAACGATGCCACTGAAATTCTCGGGCAATCTTGCTAGCAGTTACTCGATGTTCAACCACTTTTAAACTTGTCATTAGAAATCAGCTGCAGAGTTGACCAAGAACGGAAACAGAATTAAAATGATTGATCAAATTGGGATGAACATGACAATAAGGGATGCATTGAAGAGCGCTGCTGTTTTTATACAACGGTTTGAACCTTTTTTGTTATTCGACTTAGTTTTTTGACTACTTTTCTTTTCTGAATATTTGTTATTTTGTTTCAATTATTTGATGCAGATAATTTGATTTCATTTTGTAGTTGTATATCGTATCCGTACTTCTCATAGACTGGGAGACATTCTTTTAAAAAATCTGAATCATTCATGAAAAACACAAGTTCAGTGCGCTATTGATACGATGAACAATTAAGTACCTGTAATAGATCGCCAAGTTGATAACCGAGCCGGGGTATGGGAGTACATCACCCACTGGTCCTGATGGAAACCCCTGCAGACCACCGATGTGGTCCTGGTAGAAGAACAGTAGGAAGCCAGAATCAAATGCTTTGCTGGATCCCAGAGTTAGATTTGTCTGGACAACGGATAATAATGAATTTACATGAAAACACCTCTGGCCACACCCATTTTCTTTCAAAATGGTCTGGTTTTTAGCCCCAGTTCCTCGGATAGTAGCTCAACAACAAAACGTTTCCCGCTTCTGATATGGTTGCGTGTTTCAATAATTATTTCCCTACAGGTTTGAGGCAAGAATGTGTAGGAGGACAATCGTGAATATATTCCGTTTGATGTGAGAAGAATGAAATTGATCAGCACAGTCATAAAATATATGTAATATTATAAACTTGATAAAAAATAACTTTTTTCCATAAAAAATGATTTAGTTATCCATTTTGTGGCACTAAATAAAAGTAACGTTGTCTTAGTATAAAGCTCACTAGGAAATTTTACAAGTGAAACAAATACCTATACATGTTGTCTTTGTTATCTTTGTGCTCCTTTTTTCTTTTTCTTTTTTCTCCCCATTGTAAGCATGCTAGCCCATGGATGGCCTTGTTTGATATAATCGACTTTAAACGAATTGACCCTAATGCGTCCAAATTTATGTAAATGTATATACATCTGGATGTTTTTCTGTTTGATATAATCGACTTTAAACTGCACTCAAATTCATATGAAAGTCTAAATTAATGCAGGTTTGAAGATGAAGTTCACCTGCAAGCAAGCGGCAGTTCGTCCGGCGGAAGGGTCTCCGGCGCCATAAGACAAGTCAGGGTATCCCTCCAGTTCGCCGAGGGCGCCTGATAAAGATCAAAATTACTATTGAAAGACACTTTCTTACTCGCATCCCTCGTATAATACATCCTCTTCACTTCATCATCGTCCTCGTTAAACCTCCTTCCTCCTTCAATTATCCCCTCCATGACTTCTTGGGGGCACTCCATGGTTGACCACTTGGAAGAACCCGAACGTCTCCGATGCTCGCCTCACCTCGTCGATGACTTGGATTCTTTGATCAGATTGTAAGTCGATTATGGGGATCGAGATCTGGTGGTTCGGATTGAATGGTTGGGTTGTCCGTGACAGTAGTCGTGGGGAAGATAGCGAGATGGTTGTGACGCCTTGCATCGGGAGAGGCCTTTGATCGCCTGCTTTCGTCTGCGTCGAAGGCTTTGAGCTCAGCGATAAGCGGGATCGTGTGAGGAGGACATACTTGTTGGTTTCAGTGGGACGGTTGGATTGGCGTGGGAGCTGGTGGGTGGAGATTGGAAGAACGGGGAGGTTGTGGGTGTCGCGTTACAGAGTGAGGGATGGGAGAGGTAGAAGGGTTGATGAAGGGGTTTGTGGTGAATTGACTTTGTCGGCGACGTAGAATTAGAAGGAGTATAGAATGATAAGTTGAGAGTTTGATTGATGACAAAGCAGGCGAGGAAAACCTGCGCGGATATTCCTGGCGTGTATATTTGCTTAGGTTGCTGTGGCCGGGTGAACTCGAGGGGGACTGACTGGTCCCCGCCCAGCACTGGTCAGTGTCCATGCCGCTCTTTGGCTCGGAGCAGAGGCGGAGTCCGGATCCAGACCGTTGATGATGATACGCGGGTCACGGAACGGGGGCGTCGGTCTAGCGGCAGGATGTCAGGGGGTCAAAAGAAGGTAGTCCAGGTTTACGCCTGCGCCCGGAGCCCATACATTGCGCGGACCTGGTCCACGACCCCGACGAGATGATATGGTGTTTTGGCGTAGTTTAGGTTGGTTTGGTGCGCGTATAGGTTTATGAACTCGTTAGGACCTCGGTGGTTTGCAGTAAAGAATTCTAGTTGGTGTTGTGTGGTTTACAAGAGAACTTAGGCTGCTTTTGCAAATGGTTAATGAAGGGGATTAAGGAGAAAGGGAGTTTAACATAGTTAGCTCATTCGTATAATCCGAAGGACTAAATTGTAACCGTTAATTATATAAGTTTTTATTTTAGTCCTTGGTGATCATTTTTAGTTCGCGGAATAACAATGATTGTTGACTATGTTCTTGTTGTATTTTGAAGGGTTAGGACTTAATCCTTCTAAATAGGAGTATTAAGATAAACCCCTCTTTTGTGAGGGGTGTAACTCATTTTAATGCCTCTGAAATGGGCGGGTTAGCTTAGCCTTTATATGTTTTTATGTGTTGGCGTAAATTAGGGAGGGTTAGCTTAACCGCTTCTATTATGAGTTTTTATGTTGGCAGAATTTATGGGAGGGTTAACTCACTTTAACGCTTGGTATAGAGGATTTTTTGTTTTTTTTTTTTTTTTTTTTTTTTTTTTTTTTTTTTAGTTTTTTTTTTTTTTTTTTTTTTTTTTTGTTTTTTTTTTTTTTTTTTTTATTTTTTTTCGATTTGTTTATGTTTGCGGGTTGAAGAAGGGGGTTTAAGTCTCCTGTAACCCTCACTGTAAACCGCTGTTACCAAACGGGTTTACCTTGCAAGTATACTCATTAGACAGTTTATGGGCTACTTCAGCTGCGACTAATCCTATGGTTTTATTTTTTTTGCTTGTTGATGAGTTTGGTTTTGTCGTGGGTCTTGTGCGATAATTGCCTTTATTTTTTCAAAACACTTCAAGTATCCCCCCCACCCCACGCCACCCCACCCCAATTTAGGCATACATCATCGGCGGAATTTATGCAGATCCGTTTGTTATTTTTTTTGCGAGCATCTCTTCCACAGTTCCACTTGTAGACAACAGCTAACCACGCGAGGACAAAGGAATTGGATATTAGTTTAAGTTAATCGTACAAGAAAAAAAGGAAAAATTCTCGGACAACCCATGTTCACTTTAGACGGTAGGTCTTCTTCCAAGGTTGCAATATACCCGACGAACATAGATCGATAGAAAGATCCTTGCCATTTTGATTTGGACTTTTATTAATATCAATTTAAATAAGACAATTACATAAAGCAAAGTGGGAGGTCGAGACAAATGAGGACAAACAATAGAGAGAGAAAGAAGGGGTGGAAGAGGAGAGGCGACAACATTTGAAGAGAGACTAAACAAGGAGACCATAATACATTTATCATAAGTGTTGTTTTGTCTAGTGGATGATTATGATTCATCCAAATTTAACACTCACTATAACTCCGATGATTGACACTCATTTTCTAATTTATACTCAAAGGCAACTCACAACCACCTATTAAACAAATTAGTCGTGGTCTCCCCAAGTGGCAGAGCCAGGACACACAGTTTAGTGTGGGCAATAAATTATAAATAAATAGATTTTAAAATCTATTAAGATAAATTTATTAATACATTTCAATATCAAAAGAAATGACATTTCCCAATATTTAGATGTTATGTGATTTTTTTCTAATTGAATCTTATACAAAATATTTAAAACATATGAAGTCTAAGATATTTTACCTTATTTTCATTAAGATGGTCATGGCCCTCTTTTGGCTGCATCATATTTTTCCTTTTTTTTATCTTTCTTTCTTAAAACCAATGATGCATGATGATGGGAAAATGAGAGGGATCTCATTAGAGATAATTAGCATAAGAGGTGAGTCTCTATTTAACTACATGTTGATGTTAAAAATTATAATTTATTTAAATTTACAAATAAGCTATAATAAAATTAAATTGTAAATCAATTAGAATAATAATGTGCCAAGACATCAAGAGGAGATAATTATTGAGCTAGATCTTAATGATAAATGTAATATATATGAGGGATATATTGCGAAAAGAAATTTGAGTGGGGGCATTTGCCTACAGTGCGGTATATGTGGCTCCGCCATTTGTCTCTTCACTATCTTCTTAAAGCGAACAACATCTGCATCCTTATGGCAAGTAGAAATTCAAGATTAATATCTTCAGGTTGCCAAAAAGCTAAACTACCAAATCGGAAAATCTGTCCTATTAAAAATACCAATATGGTAATTTAGCCACTTATCACTAAACCCCTTTGTAGGTGTCAAAAATTACCTATAAGTTACCGCACACAGCTCGAGACGAAGAGAAGGCGATGAATGTCATTATCTGAGTCAAAGAGAATCATTCGATACAGAAGAAAAGCCAACAAGCACACGAAGTGAGTCGGCAAAGCGTACGAGTCAACGAAACACGCGAAACACTAAAACAACGACGAAACACCATGAGTTGTTTCGCCCAAGGGGCGAAACACACAGGTTGTTTCGCCCATTCAACCTCCCGACAATGCGTATTTCGATAGAATTCTGGGATTCGTTTGTTCCAGAGCCTCCCCAACTGACTTGAGACTATCCTTGAACATGGAAAAGTGGTTATCAACTGAAAATAAGATCAAATCGTGATTTCTTATCCGAAAATGAGGCACCCAAAGCCTATAAATACAACCCTAGGGTCCCTATGCACGGGAGCTAGAATTTTGGAGCCTTGAGGCGAAGTGCTGACCCTGAGAGAGCTAAGCCACGAATTTCAGAGAAGAAGAAGAGAGATTTTGGTGAACTTCATCATAAAGGAGAGGATTTCGAGAAATCAATAACCCCTACACCAGTTCCATAAGATTAAACTTCATTTTGATCTTGAGAAGAGAGTTTATCTCAATCCTTGAGATATTTACTTAAAATTTTGTTTCTTTCAAGAAACAAGATCAACCGGATTTGATCCTTAGTAGTCCATGGATAAAAGCATCTCTGGCAAAGGCAAAGATGCCACACAAGCAGCGACTGATAAATGATCTTGCGTGTGTTTCTAGCCTGTTTGTTTTCATTGTGTAAGAAAGTCTTATAAAAATACTAACTTTCTTTTTTTGAATCTGTAAGATGATAAACGTGTAATGAATTCAGCAATGAAAAATATTTCCGACGAAAACACACTAGCGACCATAGTGAGAGCCGACGGTCTCGCTACCGAGACCAGAGTGTCACAACCAAGAATCAAGATCCTGGTTGAAGCATGGGTCAAGCATGAGTTCGATCAACAGAAATTCGAGGAGTACGTCTCATCCTCCTCCTCCAGATCCTCCTCCCCTCGTAAGTGTAGGAAGATTTCTTCGCAGAAGAAGGTTCGTTGGTCCCCAGATGTGAAGACCCAGGGTGATGATTCTTACCCGCTCATTGTTGATTCCTCTCGTAACGCTCCTCCGGCATCCAAGGAAGCCAGATTGACTGCTCACGATAACTCCTCTTTAGTTAAGGAGTTGCCCACTGAAGGCGCACTAATTCTGACAAAGAGAGCTCATCAGAGGCAGCGCCAACGCCTCGCTCGTCAATTCGCCAAAGCTCTGGAGCAGGTTGACGGACTCCGCTATCAAGCGGATTTGGAATTTAGGAGGCGCCAAGTGATTAAGCCGCAGCCACAATTAGCAGCTGATCCCTCCTCCAAACCATCAAACAACAAGTGGGTTCGTGTCAAATGAACCTATTCAACTCTCGAGGAGCACATCTAGAAGCGTCGCGCACTTCTCGCGCATGCACTGATTATCGTGCAGAAGGCACAAGAGCTGCAGAAGGAAGAGGCGACCAAATAACCACTGAAATCCAAACAAGTCTGGGTGCCGAAGGCCAGAACAGCACCAAAAGCAACTCAGAAAAGTGTCGAAACAACTCCTCCTGGCGCAAAACACAACATGTGTTTCGTACCTGGTGTGAAACACACATTGTATTTCACACCAAGGGTGAAACACAATATGTTTTTCACATCAGGAGCGAAACACAGCTTGTGTTTCGCACCTAGGGTGAAACACCAGCTGTGTTTTGCACCTGGTGCTAGCTCTGAGGATGGTGCTTAGCCTCCGTCAGCCTCCGATCCCGCTCCTTTTTCTCTCGCACCTCCGGTGAAGCCTCACAGTAGTGATAATTCACCCAAGATCAAGAAGATAATGACAGATTGCCTTGGTCCTCTACACGAAGATCGGGGCAAATTCTAGTGAAAGAATGCTTGAGTCCGATGAATGAATCCCAAGTGACTATTCAGGCTGGGGGTCGTACGTGTCCTCCTAATAAGTTGAAGCCATCTCATATCGGGAAAACACTCGTAACCGCCTGCTTAGGGTTGCGTGTCCAGGTTTAGGAGCCCGTTAAGATTCCACACTCGCAAGAGGGTGGATCTAAACGTGCGACTCCTAAGAATGTCAACAAGGCGTTACATCCCTCGAAGGAGACGTGTCCATTATATGACAATGTCATACCTGGGGAATTAAGTCAACAGCTGATAGGTTACTCCAGCCACAACACTGATGAGTTGTACTATCAGGATAGGGGTACGAAGAAATCTTGAAAGAGAAGTATCCCGGAATTAGATTCTCATTGTCCGTGTGAAAAGTTAACCAGGACAGTATTATCAGCGTGTAGCTGCCGCAAGACCACTCCACGGAGGGTCTCGGTATTCGAGAGGATATCCACCGAAGCATCTAGTTCTAAATCAAGACACTTCTGTAGAAGACCCCCAGGTTATGATGACAAATTTCCAGAAGTTAGCATTAATATGGCCGATAAGGGAAAGTCAACATGACGTTCCAGTCCCGATCCCTTTCTAGGGGCATCCCAACGTCTCGCTTAGTTACGGTCGGGAACTATCAGACCTAGGCTGAATAGAGGTCACTCCTCAGATGATAAAATATTGGATGCTTACCGTGCGGCCGCCTCGGATAATACAGTGTCTAGCGTGGGACGATCGCGTGAAACATTCATAGTCACCACCGAACAAATTGCTCAACTACTTCAGGAAGCTTTGGTAAAGCAGAAAGAATAATTCCAAGTTGAGATGGAGCTGATCATACGAATGAGGGAAGTACATGACCAACAGATTAAAGCTTTGTCCAACTAAATTGGTGAATCTAGTCATCACAACGCTACCAATCATGAAAATAGTGATTCAAATGTAGATGAAAATCTCAACGCTAATACCCTTTCTGTTGACCAAAATGCTGGGGGTGGTCTTATCGAGGATAACAACGCTGGAGGTGGTCCCATTATTCCTCCCCGAAATCGTCCAAAGAAAAATACAGACGAGGACAAGAGGATGAAAGACCTCAAGAGCAAAATCAATGCCTTGATGACTGCTAAAGAGCTGAAAAAGACTAGTATTCCATGTCTCTATCCAAGAGAGTAGGAGTCAATCCCGTATCCAGTGAAGTTTAATCTAATTAGCTTCATGCCGTTTGACGGGAGAGGATCACCACTCAACACCTAATTTACTTTAAGTCCCACCTGAGTTGATCTCCAACTGTAAGGACCATAAATTTTGATACAAGTTAAAATAATTTTTTGGTAATTTAGAATATTTAATTATGATTTTTAAAAGAGTATTTGTATTTTTCTCGATTTTCTACAATTTTCTATGATTTAAAAATCTGATTATATATTTATTTAAATGATTTTGATATTTATAAATTTATTTTGTATGGTAAAAATTTCTGGAATTAATTTATTATGTTATCGGTACTATTATGTAATATTTTAAATAATATATTGTATTATTAATATTATTACAAATTATTTCATATAATACATGGTATTATTAATTACGTGTTTTTGGTATAATTTATTGTATTATTTCTATTGTTAC
>NW_017972988.1:0-12655 GCF_001876935.1 Asparagus officinalis | reverse complement strand
CTCGTTTCTTGGCTAAGTATGAGTTCTTGTGAGATATAAGCTAGTTGTGTTTCTTTTCATACATAGATCGGGATTAATATTTAATTATTTACAATTCGAGACATATGGTGTATACATGAGGGTTTCCTTGTTTGGATTATTTCGCTCGACGTACTACGTCTCTTGTTGTAGATTTTTAAGTATTAATTCCATCTATTGTATGACCTTGTTGCTTGGATGATTAGACTGATCGTTAGCTGCATGATCTCGTTACCTGGTCGATTTTTGGATGCTTTATGTTATCATGTTTTAGTAGTGTTTTCATGTTGATCTGTGGATTTCAGTTGTACGTCCTTTTGTTGTTTCTGTTATCGTATCGTTTTTCGCATTGGATTTCCGTTCGTTCTATTTTATTTGTGGGGTCGGGTCTTGCCGTGCGTCATGCACCTGACGTACACCTGTTTTCTCTGGTGTACGTCAGACTTAGAGGAAGAACAGGTTCAGCTGGGAAATCATCAGGAACCAGAGGATTCTCAGCAGGAGTGCCTAGCGGATGGAGCAGAAGAAGAAGCCAAAGTTTAGTTATTGGTCCTCAGTTTTCTTTTGTACTACATTCCATTTCTATTTGATCAGTGTATTTTGTATCTCTTTAGTATTCTTTTGTTCAGATTTGTATAAGGGCACGTTTGACCTGTATCTTATGTCTGGGATGATTTACCATTTATGATATGTCTATTTTTATTCTGGGTTGTCTTTATATTCTTGCTATGTGTGATCGGGGACCTGTGACTTCGTATTGTATTTGTTTCTAGACGCTTAGCGTATTGGATTGAGAAGAAAAGAAGAAAAGAAAAAAAATAGAGTATATTTCTTCTCAATCTAATACGTCGCGGGCTTGTTCACGTTCCGATTCCCGTGTATTTTGGGAAGCGGGGCGTGACACCAACAACGAACCTTTGATGGTCCGGTCATTCATTAGCACCCTTCGCGGGCCGCCTTTGATTGGTACCACCGGCTCAAGCCAGAAGCCAGAAAGTATCAACACTTGGCATGACATGGAGAGCATGTTTCTCACCAATTTCTTTGATGACGATATTGAAGTGTCAATCAGAACACTCTTCCATAAGAAGCAAAAGGATGAAGAATCAGTCGATAGTTTCGTCAAGAGCTTCCGGAATAAGGCGATGAATTGCTGAGATCCATCCATGGAGGAGTTTCATCCTCCAAACTTGCCACAACAATCTCTCTTCTGATGTACTGGAAGCCATGAGGATGGCACCATACAAAAATTGGAAAGATTTGAAGGTGCACAGAGAGCAAGCTGAATGCTTCCTCAAAAGGAAGAAGGCTGAGAGAGGCCAACCGGCGGCGAATCCCTCAAGACAGAACTTCATCCCCCATGGTAAAGGGAAGGGTGCTAGAAAATGCAGTGAATGCGAATCAAACATTCAAACTGCAGCCACAGCAGTAACAACAGCAGCAAACACCGCAGCAGTCACCGTCTCAATGACAATAGCGACCCCGAAGGCAACAGAAGGTTTCAGAACAAAAATTCTCAAAGGTTTACTCCTTTTAAGGAAGATGAAGTTCCTAGTATTTTCAAATACCTCTTGGAGAACAATAAAATAAAATTACCCCCAATCACCGATCAAGAGGGAGCTAAGATGACTATGAATCTAAAATACTACGCATTCCATAGGGCGGTTCATCATCCCACCAAGACGTGTTATGTGCTCAAAGACAAAATCCAGGCCCTGATTGACGTCTGGATCATCACTACAAAGCAACCCAAGAAAAAGAAGCTTCGGGTCTATTCCCCTAACTTGGTTTCAACCAGAACCCGTGACAAAGGTGGAAATCAAGACTGTTAATGACAATCCTCATGGACAACGCCAGAAGGGGCTTGTGCTATATACGACTTTCAATGACAAAGTTATTTGGGTCCATCCAGATTTACTCCAAGATGAACAATGGACGGGGTCCTCGTTTAAAAAGAAGCACAAGTGCAAGGGAAAGTCTTGTTGCGCCACATCAACAATTCCGGAGGAAAATGATGAAGAAATCCTAACTTTGCCGCTTTCTAAAGACAAGCATGAAGCCTTCGTAACCAGCGGAGAACCGGCCTTTGCCACCAAAAGCGGGAACGAGTACCGATACAAGTATCCCTAAACTTCTGATCCAAATGCTAAAATGTTCGCTGAGCTAGGGGTGCTTACAAACCCCCTGCACCCACTGAGAAACCACAGCAACAGTCAGCTACCAAACAAAAGGAGGCTGTAGCTAAACAAAAGGGGAAGGAACCCCAGCACTAAGAGGTTCAAAACATGAAGTAGTCTCGTTTTAATCGTCCAATTAGAAGAGATAAATCGGGAAGTTTAAACACTCCATAACGCTTTGATGTTATGACCCAATTGGCTAATGTCCCAGTGAGGATAACTCTATATGAGTTACTGCGTATTTTTAAAGACACCTGGGAGGCTTTGCAAGAAGCTCTGGCTAATTCTGATGTGTTTCTCACTCAGATCAAGCCAACCCCCGAAGAGCCGGAGTCTTTAGTTTAGCACTGCAATCTCGCGGCCAAACACTTCCCCTGCATCACCTTTACCAAAGAGGACATGCAAACAAGGAACTCAAAGCATGACAGACCATTGTATTTTACCGGATACATCAGCTCCAGCGTTGTTAACCAGATCCATGTCGATCCGGGTTTTGCTGTCAGCATTTTTCCACTCTGATTGATGTACAATCTCGGAATCCCTGCTAGTAGGCTAGCATCCATAGGCACAGTTATCTATAGATTCGACACCAGTGGGTCCAGGCCATTGGGTAAAATCTAAGTGAAGTGCCAACTAGGAGATTTGAGGTCTGAAGTCACATGCTATGTGATTGATGCAGAGGCCTCCTATAATTTACTATTGGGTCGACCCTGGATCTATGGTAATGTTATAGTTCCTTTCACTCTCCATCAGTGTCTGAAATATGTGGACATGAGTAATGAGGTCAAGACGATGGTCGCGGATAAGCAACCGTTCAAGGGATTAGAAAACTACTTTACTGACTCCCTTCTATACGATACTGAATCCGATACTGAATCATCGGTCTAAGGCACATATAGCGGAGAAGAAGCTAATACCGAGGCTGGGCTTGATTACAATGGAGGTTTTGTACTAAATGACATTGTACCCTTTGTAATCAATCTTGACGATGGTGAATCGTCAGATGGAAGCTGTAATTAGTAACTTGCCGAAGAAGCAATAAATAACGTATTCGCCTTGTCTTAATGATGTAATGCAATGGTTGTATGATAACCCCGATATACATATACCACTATGGTCATCTTGTATGATGAAGAAGCGTATCCAAGATTTATTTGGAATAACCCTCGTCATTCTTGCTGAGGCAGGGGGTGAAAAGGAGTTGATCTTTGGCAAAGGGGAAATGTTTCCATCATCAGATCCCTTCTCAAAGAAAGATAGTGACGATGAAAGACCTGGTTCTAATTTATTCAGATATAGCCTACAAGCGCATAATTTCATGAAGAAATGAGGATATAACTTTGCACTCAAAGAAGGTCTTTGCTTTGGTCGAGGTCCACGAGTTCCACCTCGTCCGACTTATGTATCGAAAAGAAAACCTGACAATTATTATGGCTATAAAAGGGGTCTAGGTTATGTCTCTTCATCCGATGATGAATGTTGCTAGCAAGTCATTGACCGATTAGTGAGTAAGGATGGATACTCATCTAATTCTTCAAATTGAGACTCCAATATCATCCTTGGAAAAATGTTCGAAGAGCTAATGTCGAATATGACCACAGTCAATCCTATCACAATGGGGGAAGACGATCAATTGCCCACTTGGGAAGATCCTTGGATCCATCACCTGAATATCCAATATGGGGATAGATTCGAACAAAGATAGATTCGAACAAAGAGAACGTCCATTGAAGACAAAGTGGTCCAGGTGAACATGGGCAACAACGCGAATCCGAAGCCCATATTCATCAGCGATAGTCTTCCACCAGACGAGAAGGAAGAGTTGATTGCCCTTATTAGGGAATACATAGATGTTTTTGCCTAGAATTACGAAGATATGCTAGAACTTGATCCAAACATGGCGATGCATCACCTCAACATCAAACCAGATGCCAAACCTGTCAAGTAACAGCAAAGATGGTTTCGTCCGTAAATTATGGAAGTGATTGAGTCTGAAGTTAAAAAGCTGATCGACTCGGGTTTTATCAGGGAAGAGCAACATCCCAACTGGCTAGCAAATATTGTACCAATCCTTAAAAAGAATTAGAAAATCAGGATCTGTATTGACTTCAAAGACCTAAACACAGCTTGTCCAAATGACGACTTTCCTCTCCTGATCAGACTTTATCATCAACAACACGTGCGAGTTCGAGAGAATGTTTTTCATGGATGGATTCTTGGGTTATAATCAAATCAAGATATATCCGAATGATGAAAAACATACCACGTTCAGAACGCCCCTCGGCATAGCTAATTGCCCTCATCAGGGAGTACATCGATGTTTTTGCTTAGAACTATGAGGATATGCCAGGGCTCGATCCAAATGTGGCAATGCATCACCTTAATATTAAGCCAGATACCAAACCTGTCAAACAGCAACAAAGATAGTTTCGTCCACAAATTATGGAGGAAATCGAGTCCGAAGTTAAAAAGCTTATCGACTCGAGTTTTTTCAGGGAAGAGCAACATCCCAACTGGCTAGCAAATATTGTACCAATCCTTAAAAAGAATTAGAAAATCAGGATCTGTATTGACTTCAAAGACCTAAACACAGCTTGTCCAAATGACGACTTTCCTCTCCTGATCAGACTTTATCGTCAACAACACGTGCGAGTTCGAGAGAATGTTTTTCATGGATGGATTCTTGGGTTATAATCAAATCAAGATATATCCGAATGATGAAAAACATACCACGTTCAGAACGCCCCTCGGCATCTTCTGCTACATAGTCATGCCCTTTGGCTTGAAGAATGCAGGCACCATATACCAACGGACAATAACGAAGATTTTCTAGGAACACCTCTGGAAGACCGTCGAGTGCTATGTTGATGACTTGGTTGTGAAAAGCCGCAGCAAAGATGAACACATTAAAGACTTGAGGATGATGTTCGATCTCTTGCGGAGTCACCAATTTTAAAGATGAATCCTACCAAGTCCTTCCTGGGAATGTCCAGCGATAAATTCCTCAGATTCGTCATCACCACAAAGGGTATCCATATTGATACTGATAAAGTGAAAGTGATACACAAACTGCAACCCCTGAGGAACCTCAAAGAACTCAGATGATTGCAAGGGTGACTGTCTTACATCCGGCGGTTCATCTCGAATCTCTCTAGGAAATGCTAACCGTTCTCTAAGCTCACGAAGAAAGGTGTGTCATTCATTTAGGATGATGCTTGTCAGAAGGCATTCGAGGCTATCAAAGCATATCTGTCAAATCCTTCCGTTCTTATTACACTGAAGTTAGGGAAACCATCCTTGATTTATATCAAGGTGACGAACCACTCATTAAGTGCTTTACTCGCACAAGACGATGATAATGATCACGAGCAGATAATATATTACCTGAGTCGGACTCTAGTATGTGTAGAATCTCGATATCCGATGATTGAGAAGGAATGTCTCACCCTAGTATTCGTAATTCAGAAAATGTGACACTACCTGGTTGGACAGACAATCTATGTCATTTCCAATATCAACCCAGTCCGGGTATTCATGATGCAACCAGCTTCCATGAATTGGCGGTTAGTAAGATGGGCC
The DNA here is from genome assembly GCF_001876935.1 of Asparagus officinalis. NCBI lineage: Eukaryota > Viridiplantae > Streptophyta > Magnoliopsida > Asparagales > Asparagaceae > Asparagus > Asparagus officinalis. The sequence continues at coordinate 6,881 of NW_017972988.1, read as the reverse complement.
TTACTCTTTTCCCAATACGACTACACTTCAAGCAACAAAAGCCGGTGAAAGAGCAAGCAATTTGTGATCTTCTAGCGGCTAACGCTACGAGGGATATAGCCGAATTATATGAAGATCTGCCAGATAAAACCCACGAAGTCAACACTACCTCACATCAGTAGGTGTGGCAATTATACTTCGATGGTACTTCCCGAGCAACTAATGTGGCAAGCGCTCCCGGATGTTCGAAAATATCTTCAAGAGTCAGGGTCGTCTTAATTTCCTCGGAGAAATATGTGATACCTCGAGCCTATTTATTGGTCGAGCTATGTTCCAACAACGTAGCCAAATACAACGCATTACTCATTGGGCTTAGTTTCGCCAAAGAACTGGGGGTCGAGTGTATTGAAGCTTTTGGCGATTCTCAACTAATAGTCAACCATGTTTGAGGAGAGTACGAAGTTAGAAACCATGACCTAATCCCATACCACCAGGTGGCCATCGAAAATGGTAGACTCATTTGAAGAATTCTTCATCGAGTACATCCCGCATCTCCAGAACGCATAAGAAGATGTACTAGCGGCATTAGCATTATCTCTGGCATAGCCTCCCAAAACAGAATGGTTGGTCACAGTGAGAACTCACCAACTCTTCATACTGGACCGCGCCTTGAACATCAAAGAGGCGCATTCGGCTAGAATTGAACTCGAGCCTCGAGATTGGTGATTTCCTATTATCGACTACATCTTGCACAATATCTTACCGGAAGACATAAAGGAAAGAGACTCAATGTGATGAAGAGCACCAAGATTCTATTATAACATGGGTGACTCAAACACTATATTGTCGTGCATATGATGGTTTGCTACTCCGATGCCTTTTGCCTTTCGACCAAAGAGGCAGAATGCGCACTCAATGAAGTGCACGATGGAACTTGTGGTGCACACCAACCTGGCCCCAAACTTTGTGATCGACTCAGAAAAATAGGATATTATTAGCTAACCATGGTCAAGGACATAATTGAGTATGCCCGACGGTGCCAACATGTTAAGTACATGCAAATTATATGTACCAACCCCCAAAGTATTTGCACCATTCTGCCACATCATAGCCGTTCGAGACATGGGGAGTATACATTGTTAGTCCTATTTTTCCACCATCAGCCAAATGTGACCGTTTCATTATGACAATCACTGATTACTTCTCAAAGTGGGCCGAAGTAATTCTACTCAAAGAAGTAAAGATAAGCGATGTTGTCAAATTCATTAAACACCATATTATCTACCGATACGGTGTCCCGAGACAAATTATACATGACAATGACCCTTAGTTTGTCAGCAATGACTTTATCAAATTCTGTGGAAAGTTCAAGATTCAAGACTTCTCATCGATGGCATACAATCCCATGGCAAATGGATTGGCTGAGGCTTTTAACAAAACCATTATTAAGATTCTGTCAAAGCTCGTGAGAACCAATAAATGAGACTGGGACGACAAACTCGGCGAAGCTCTCTAGGCATATCACACCACAGTTCGCACGCCTACCTGAGTAACTCCGTACTCTCTAATGTATGGATGTGAGGTTGTCCTTTCTTTAGAAATACAAATTCCATCCTTGCGTATTGCCCTTGCAATAGGGATGACGACGGAGGAACAACATTGGTAACGTCTCGAAGAACTTGAAATGTTATATAAAAAGCACCTAGAGATTCAACAACAAATTGAATTTTACCAGGTCAGAATCTCCAGGACTTTTGATAAAAGAGTCCGACAATGAAGCTTCAAGAAAAAAGACTTGATTCTCGCTGTTCGGCGACCAATGATACTCAACTCCAAGAAGAAAGGCAAATTCTAACCCAAATAGGAAGGACCATTTGTGATAGAGATAGTCTACTCAAACGGCGTATATCGCTTAATTACCCAAGATGGTGACAAGCTCATGATGCCAGAAAATAGGAAGTTCCTAAAAAAGTTCTATCATTGGTACGTGCGGGATAACCTATTTAATGGGAAGTTCCTAGAGAATGCTATGCATGGTATTCTTAAGGATAATCCGAGATCAGCTGATTATTCAAGATAAGACCAGTCATCTGAATAATTCATTCTTAATCATGAATAAAAAGTGATTAAGAACTTTCCACTGTGGATATTTAATCATTTTCAAGATGATTAAAACCCTCCCACTGTGACTTTCCAAGTACTCTTTTATTGAGATGAGATTCAATGACCTCATTTGGTCAACTTTTCCTCACGAAACTCCCATGATGTAATTGTAGAGTGCTTGATGATTCACAGTCCTCCACCACAAAGTCCATCACTGATCAAATTAACTAACAGTAGGTCCATCAAAATTCTTTTCGGCTGAGTCCATTCAAACTCTTACTGTGTTTGTGCACTTAACACTCCCGCTGTTAGAGTCCTAACACGACACTCAAAAGTTCAAGCTGCTGATCCATGACAATTAGCAAACCCCTTTCATGTTAAGTCCCTATCGCTTGACACCGAAAACCCCCAATGAGTGTGTCGTACAAATCGATATTCCCACTATTATTTGTACCACACTCTCACTACTTGTTTGGTCAAACCTTCCTATAGTTCGGACCAAAGCCAAAATCTCCTCTCGATTCCTTCCATGAACGAAAGGTCCATTTTCAAAAAATAGAATTCCCTTTCGATAAACGAAAGGCCTCCACCCAAGTTGAACGATCAAACCTATAAAATTAGGGTCATCTTAATAACCCCCACCTGGTCAAACCATTAAACGGTTAGGACCATAATCGGAACTTCCTTTCAATAAACGAAAGGCTTCCACTCCTTCCCCTTCGATTAAACTTATAAAAGTTAGGGCTGAAGTCAGAATTCCATCTTGATAAACGAGAAATTCATTATGAGATTAGGTAACCAATCCTATAATGTTAGGGTTATCTGGATCTTTTTGATCATCGGAGTAGAGATCCCACTCTTAGTTTCTCCTTCCAGAATTCATCGAAGTAGAGATCCCACTCTTAGTTTCTTTTGCAGCAAGAGATAAAATATAAAATTCTTCCTCTTTAGCATCGAGTTCGTCTTTACCCCAAAAGAAGACCTGGGGATAGAATATAAAATTCTTCTTCTCCAGCATCGGGTTCGTATTTGCTCCAAGAGAAGACACAAGCTCTTAACATCACAAATCCATCCCTCTGGGGGACTTTATCTAGACCCCTAAATAGAGATAAATCTACACCTAACACATGTTGCCGGTTAGTCTTTCACTGCGAAAAAGACACCAGAATTCATTCTGGGAGACATTATCTCGATCACTAAATAGAGATAAGTCTATGCTTAACACGCGTTGCCGGTTAGTCTTTTACCGTAAAAAAGATACCAGAATCCATGTCTGAGGGACATTATCTCAATCCCTAAATAAAGATAAGTCTACGCCTAACACGCGTTACCAGTTAGACTTTCACCGCAAAAAAAAACACCAGAATTTATTCTGGGGGATATTATCTCAATTCCTAAATAGAGATAAGTCTATGCCTAACACGCGTTGTCGGTTAGTCTTTCACCATAAAAAAAACATCAGAATCCATGTCTGGGGGACATTATCTCGATCCTTAAATAGAGATAAGTCTACATCTAATATGCCTTGCCGGTTAGTCTTTCATCGTGAAAAGGACACCAGAATTTATTCTGGGGGACATTATCTCGATCCCTAATTAGAGACAAGCCTACACTTAACACGTGTAGCCAGTTATTATTTGACTTAGCAACAACTGATTCTATGCCTCTTTAGCATAAGAGAGTTTATCTCAAATCCCACAATAAAGATAAGTCTACATCTGACACATGCTATCGGGTAGTCTATTCCCGTAACAATGACGAAGTCTACGTATTCAATATCATAGCACTAAGAGAGTTAACTCTCTTAGCACAATGTTATATATGAAATAGACTTAGACAATTCACATGCAAGTCCGATTCAAATGGTAATCAGTAAAGGCACATCAAATCCGTTGAGGGCTGAGGGTTAGCCAAAACCCTAAGTCTACGACTAACACGCATTGCCGAGTAGCCTATTCCTGTAACAACGACAAAGTCTACGTATTCAATATCGTAGAACTAAGAGAGTTGACTCTCTTAGCACAACATTACATGTGAAACAGACTTAGATAATTCACATGCAAGCCCGATTCAAACGGTAATCGGTAATGACACATTAAATCCGTTGAAGGCTGAGGGTTTACTAAAAATCCTATGAGTATTGTGATTGTTTGTTCCAGATGGGATAAAAATCATAATAAATGAAATACGGTAAACAAAAGACTTTGTTTTTATAATGAAGTCAAATCAAAAGATACAAGTGTGGCGCTACCAATCTAAATGTAATTTACGGTCAAGAATCCGAATTTCCAGCATAGAGATCTCTTTCCCGTAAGACTCCTCAAGCTTAGCCTGTAAGTTAGCCCAGACAGAGTCTTCGGTGGCATCTAATATACCCGCATCTTCGCTCTTCACCTTGGCTAGCTTCTCCTTCGCATGTGCCAGACTCTCAAGTGTTTGCTTTCGAGTGCATTCGGCGTCTGCTAGTTCGCCCTCCAGAACGACACGAGACTCTGGCATACTTCAGCTCCTTTTTAAGATTGGCTATTTTCTCATTGATCGAATCTAAGGAGCTAAGCAATCCAGCCATGCTCTTGTCCTTCCTCTAGAGAACTGCTGTCATCTGTGTAACATAACTCTTCTGCGTTTGAAGCTCATTCCTAAGGGACATTTGGGTATCATACCACTGCTTCAGTTGCGGCTCCAACTGAGTAGCCACATATGAAGAAGCACTTGTAGCTCTTAGCTCCCCTAACTCTCTAAATTCACGCTCTAGCGCGACTAAATCCGTGGTGAGAATATCAGCCAAATATGGGTAGCCTTCCTCTCTAATCATCATCATCTGACGATTAAGAGACCACCTGAACATATCAAAAGAATACCCTCTATGAAGGATCTTATTAATCATTCCACTCACAAAAGAAACAAAATGACCAAGATCCACACAAAAAATCTCCTTGCTAGGATCAGTATCCTTCAACAAGGTCATGACCAGCTCATATGGGGACGTTGGAAGCTCTTCAAAAGAGAAGGGGAGAAATATTAAACTCTGGAATACCGACTGTAAACTCAGAGCAAGTCATAAAGCAGAACTTACTAACGCCAACGGAAGCCACCTCAGCTTGATGCCCTGTGCTTGACCTACCTGACCTAACCTCGGGAACCGCTAGAATGGTGGTAGGTACGATAGCCGTCGAAGTACCGGCTTCTTCAACTAGTCTCGTGACTGGGACAGTAGGACTATCCCCTACAACGGTAACTTTTGTAACCATCAGATCTAAAGGAACAGTATCCTCAAGCTGAGAGGTAGGCGGCTGGGTTGTGTCCATGGCCACCTCCAATGGTGAAAAGCTAAGATCCTCAGTCTGTTCAGAAGCACCAATGATTGTAGCTGTATCAGCTTCGCTGGCTGATCCTACAATCAAAACTCCCTTGTGGTTAAGTAAGAACTGACAAACGAATTACGACAAGGTTGCAATAGAATTCCTCCTTGCAGATGAACCAGCCTCCATGTGTAGTCCTACAACTTTGTGATGGGCTTGCTCCGGTAACATATCGTCGAGCAACATATCGTTAGCCTTAGAGGAGCTCGGAGTCGGATCGAATGTGTCCACCTAACTCCTCAATGTCAGTGTCATGAAGGGTTTCATCCTCAGCTAAACCCTCCATAATCATATCTATGAAAGATAGAAGTTAGGCAGAAGGGAGGAAAGCTAAAATTCAGAATGAGTAGAGATCGGACTCACCCTCTGTGGCTACAGTAACTTTCCCAGTCTTGGTACTCAGACCCGTTCCCTTCATCTTCTCTAAAAGAACATGAAACATAGAAATGATTAGGGAATCCATGGATTTGGAATCGTTCAATTCTCTTAATTACCACTTGAATGGTGTATTACCGATATTAAATATATCTGGGCTGGAGATCCTCATAGCTGGATAAAGCTTGCTAACATCAGCACCCTCGCTAGCCCTATCACGTACATGCTCTTCAATAGCCTCACGCATCTGCTACATGAAGCCCGAACCTTCAAACTGAGTAAACTCAGGAAAGAGAGGATCCTACGAGAGTTTGCCTTCTTCGCAACGCCTTGAGAATGCAAAAAATGGTTAGACCCAAAGAATTCATAGGTAAAATGATTTAAGGCTACTCAACGGTGAAGAGTTGCCTTCTCTGCCAGTAGGTACTTCATCAAATGACTCTGTCTCAAGGGCATGCGGATGAACATATGTCTTGTGCATTGTCCTCTTGAACCTGATGCGTGACTTGACCTGTAAAGAAGCCTCAGTAGCAGATCGGGATCTTGTGCGATAGACGAGGTGCTTCTTCTTCAGCCACCTCACCTGGAAGGTTAACAGTCATTTTGTTACGAACAGTAAATAAAACCTCCTTCCTCGACTTCTTTGAGTCGTTGATGTCCTCTTGAACCTGATGCGTGACTTGACCTGTAAAGAAGCCTCAGTAGCAGATCGGGATCTTGTGCGATAGACGAGGTGCTTCTTCTTCAGCCACCTCACCTGGAAGGTTAACAGTCATTTTGTTACGAACAGTAAATAAAACCTCCTTCCTCGACTTCTTTGGAGTCGTTGAAGTCTTAAACAAAGCAAACAGACGATCCCAACAAATGATCACCAGGTTCATAATTAATCTTAAGAAAAAGAAGGAGTCAGACAAACCTGGCTCGATAGCCTCCTCATCACCGCCAATCTCAACACCCCCGACATCATTGGCATCTTCCTCCGAGATCTCCTCCTCGTCATCTAAAGAAAGGAGCTCCCCATCATCCTCCACTATCTGTTTGCCTTGGCCAGAAGGTCTAGCA
>NW_017972987.1:38816-85561 GCF_001876935.1 Asparagus officinalis | reverse complement strand
ACTTCTCATAAATTTAACTAAGTTATGGGGAAGGTTTGGATGATGGTAATCTTGCCTTAGGGTGTTCCTAAAAATCCAAACGAATGTTTGTGTGAGATCCTCATTCGCTGAAATACCAATTCCCTGCTTCCTCTTCACAAACGCCACAGGAAACAATTTCTTGTTCTTCTTCCACAACACTTCATAGGAACGTCTCAGAGGCTTTCAAAAACTTTGGGAGGAGGGAGAGACTTGATTGTGAAGTTTGGAAATTGGTATAAGAATTCGAGAGATGTTTTTATTTTTGTTATATTTTTCTTTAAAGGGATCTCTCTCAGTGATGGATCTTTCTTGAAAAGAAAAAAAACCAAGAATAGAGTCCCCCAGCTCTCAGGTTCTCCTCTCTCTTTTTGAGAAATGAAGATGAAGAGAGAAAAATAATCATTTGTTTTATTTTTTAATAGTACAAATCAATCCCTGAAATCAGGTAAAGAGAAGATGTTGACACTGCGCCGCCAGTCAAAGCCGATCACGCCCAGAAATTTCGAAAAAAGAGCCGAACGCAAAAACTATAAAAATAAATCTACAGTAGCTACAGTAAATTCCTTTCGCAACTGCAGTAATCTCCACTACAGTGTCTCTTAATCTGTTTCGTGGCTGCAATGTATCTGCCTACAGTGTCGGGGTACTGTTCATGGAAAATCATTTTCTGCGCGTGATCTATTCAGTGTATCGGCTGTAACGTTCTCATCCGACCTCGGAATTAGGTGATTTAAGATTTGTTGGAAAGCTGTCGAAGAGACCTACAACTTTAGTCTTTTGAATTTTGCCAGATTTTAACGTTATCAGTGTGTAAAATGTAAAAAAAAAACTTAAACTAGTCATTTCACCGGATTTGCATTTGCATTCGTATATTCACATATATACATTGAATTGATCTCAAAGAATGTTAATACTCCCACTTAACCCCTAACTAAACGAAACTAGTATGTCGGACGAAAAATCCAAACAAAAAACCTCCCATATATATTCCATGTATTCCGAATGATTAAGAGCTAAGTGTTAATACCCTCATTCTAGAGTTAAATATAAATATGACTATCTAGGTAATCATAAACCACAAGCAAATCATAATCAAATCAATTTACTTGCTCAAATAGGTGCGGGTAGTCTCGACGCATAAAATCCTCGCGCTCCCAAGAAGCCTCCTTAGCTTCTCTCCGGTTCCTTTGAACTTTGACCAAGTGAATCACCTTATTTCTAAGTCTCTTGTTTTCTCATAACAAGAATACGAACATGAATCTCAATCGATGTTCAATCTCCGACGCGTTTAATATTCGCTGCTGCTCCTTGTCAAGTATATGCTTCTTAAGCATCGAAACATGAAAAACATCGTGTATACTCGACATCGATGCTGGAAGGTCTAGTCTATATGAAATCGCCCCAACACGCTCGATAATCCTAAATGGTCCAACATATCTCGGGGCAAGTTTTGCCCATCTGCTGAATCGCTGAACGCCCTCCATTGGCGATACCTTCAACATGACAAAATTTTCAATCTGAAACTCTAATGGTCGTCGCCTCTGATCCGTGTAGCTCTTTTGTCGACACTGAGCAGTAAGAATATGCTCCCTAATAAATGCTACATTCTTCGTAGTCTACTTCACAAGTTCTGGCCCAAGTAATAAGCTATCCTCCGACCCTGACCAACAAATCGGGGATCTATAGGGTCTCACGTACAATGTCTCATATGGAGCCATACCGATCGTCGCTGTCTCTAATTTAGTTCCTTCTGAGAAAATAGGTACTTAAGACTATGATGGTCTGTGAATAACTCGAACTGCACTCCATACAGATAGTTCCTCCATGTCTTCAGTGCGAAGACCACTGCTGCTAACTCCAAGTTGTGTGTGGGATAGTTCTGCTCATGCGTTCTCAATTGTCGAGAACTATAAGCTACTACTCTCTGGGTCTGCATCAAAATGCCTCCTAGACCCACTAATGATGCATCCGTATAGACAACGAATATCCCATCACTTCTCAGGATAGTCAAAACTCACATTTGCTGAATTTAGCGTACAACTGATGCTCCCGCAAAAATTTGAAATGCCAAACGTAAATGCTGCTTGTGCTCTGCCTCCGCTCTCGAATAGATAAGGATATCATCGATAAATGCAATCACGAACTGGTCCAAGTATGGATAGAAAAACATGGTTCATCAAAATCCATGGATACTGCAGGTGCATTGGTCAGCCCACATGACATGATAAGAAACTTGAAGGACCCACATCGAGTCAGAAAGATGGTTTTGGAAATATCCATCTCCCAAACTCGCAACTAAAAAGAACCAAAACGAAGATCAATATTCGAGAAATGCTGCGCTCCCCATAGTTGATCGAATAAGTCATAGATCCTATCTAATCCGGATAGTGAACTTGTTCAACTCACGATAATCTATACATAAACATATGCTATCATCATTCTTCTCCACAAAGAGGACCGATGCTCCCATGAAAAAGACTCCGGTGAATAAAACTCTATGATAACATTCATCTAGCTATATTTGTAGCTCCCTCATCTCAGCAGGTAACATACGATAGGGTGTCCGGGATATCGGTACCATGCTCTGCTGCATCTCGATGCAGGATTCAACCTCTCTCATAGGAGGTAATCTAGGTATGTCCTGAAAGACATCCTGATAATTTGAGACAACTCTAGTCTCACACAAATCAGCACTCCGGTCCCTCAATATCACCTCATTGACGTATAACAAAAATGACTCCGCATTCTGGTCACCCTATGAGGCTGCTACTATCTATACAAAACCTACCGAATGCTCACAAGCTGACTGTTTTAGCAAAACAGTCGATACTGATATTGTATGATGATAGCCAATCCATACTGAGAATGACGTCGAATTCCGACATCCACAACATGATCAGATCTATGAGAAACTCAGACTCATCTAGACTGATGACACAGCTCCTACAGATACTCTCTAATAGGGACACCTTCCCTAGAGGAGTAAAGACTGATAACGGAATGTCTAAAGGATGTGCTACAAGCTGAAGCCTATCCACAAATGCATGAAAGATAAAAGAATGTGAAATTCTTGAATAAAATAAGGTCCGAGTTTGAAAGGAAATCACAAAGAAAACTCCACTTACATCATGATTACACGATACAGCTATATAAACTCTGCCGGTGATGGAAAATATATAGGACCATCTGTCCCTCAGGAATCTCCTGGATAACGCAAATCTGGTCTACTGGCCCCTCAATTCTTAGAATAATAGGTAGTGCCTCTATCCTCTGCTGCTAGTCGTAACCGTGGCTCTAAGACTGTTGACCCTGACCTCTGTCATGCTAGCATCCTGCTGGTGTACTACGATAATTCTTTGTGCTCTAAGACTGTTGACCCTGACCTCTGTCATGCTAGCATCCTGCTGGTGTACTACGATAATTCTTTGTTCTTTATCTGATCTTGTTACAATTGTAACATGTACTCCGAACTTTGCGCTGTTGCGGCGCTCTTGAATCATGTTTTGCTCCCTTCTTATATTGTCCTTGTGCTGGTGGTAAAAAAAAAATTCTAATCCCGTTGCAAGGGGTTCTCTAGATTCCGCAATAGGCCAGTTGCCCTTGTCATCGTCTTTGATTTCTTTATTAACTTCAGGCATGACTCTCTGCTTCAATCAGACTAGCTTTAACTGGTTGTCGAAGAAGTAAAAAAAATTCTCCCAAGTAAGTGATATTTGATGTTCTGGAAAAAATCTGAAGTCGTTGCTATCCTCCGGTGATGTCCTCTATGCTGATATTTTTTCTTATTCTTACAGAGCCTCCTGCTCTGCGAATCTATCAACAACTGGTTGTGTTAATGGTGGAATCATTGGTATTGCTTCTTAAATAGGCAAAATTGGTATAATTGGTGGTGGAAACTCATTAAAGTGATACTACTAGAGGAAACAAATACGCCTTTTTCTCCTCGAGTGGTGCAAAATCTTACTGTAAATAGCGCCATGAAGTCGATCAATTACTGTGAAGCCTGTTGCGGCTTGGGGCTCTGCTTTCTTAGCTCTCAAGGAACTAGTTTTACCTCGACCACATCCTTGTTTCGATATTTATATTATCAAAATGAGAGCTTAATTGACATAGTAACTGAGATCGTAAACATACATATATACATAACATAATGTATCACAATACATATTCATAACACATAGTATTCACTCAAATACTTTTAAGTTAAAGTAAAATAGTGGTAAAAACAAATTCTCGTAATTTTTGAGATATACGCATATATCGTCCTCACTCATTTTACGAATTCTTAGCGGACTCTATACATGAATCCTAAGAAACTCTATTCTAGCTCCACGACTCAACACAGGATGATCCTAAGGATACTGGAACTAGAACTCTGATACCAACTGTGACGCCCCTGTTTTCATGCATGGCTACAGTCTAAAGTGAATCCAGAGATGTCAAACCTGTCATGCATCTTCACTGTGCAAAACCATGTTTCACCAATCAGAGTAATATCCTCTAGTGGAATCAAGTAGAAGTGAAGGTACAAAACAGGCAAATAATGGAAAAAAATACAATAGACATGATGTAGAAAGAATAATCTTATAATAAAATCATGTCCCAAATAAACTAAACTAAAATACAACTGATATACATCTGGAGTCTAAAATAACATGATATGTCTCAACATGGATCAACTAGAAATCGTACTAAGGCAACATGCCTTAACAATATGAGTACAAACTCAAATGACTGAAGGTAAACATAAGACTACTGTGGAGTCCATACTAGTAAAAATACGCGACGATAACTATACAAGAACTCCTCCACCTTGCGACTCTCCGATGCTCTGATCCGCCTGAAAGTTAAAGTAAAAAAAAAGAAAAAAACAACAATAAGAGCGTCAGAGCGCTAGCAAAATTACCTCCATCCGCCCCTGGGAAGGGCTACTAGATGTAGTGAAGACTCTATCTATTAATCATAGTCTACCTAGACCATTTTTTCGTATCTGATGGTATTAATACTTAGAAATCTACAACATGAGATGTAGTACGTCGAGCGAAATAATCCAAACAAGGAAACCCTCATGTATATACTGTATGTCTCAAGTTGTAGATAATTAAATATTAATCCTGAATTAAGCAATCAAAATATAACTGGAAAGTAAAGCATCATAAACCAGCATATGTATCTCGTATATTCGCATAACCGGATATCTCAATCGAATACCTCAACAATGTATCATAATCACTTTTGGCGTCCATCAAAACTTAGATTATCAACAATTGTCACAATGCAACTCCATGCAAGTTCTGATTCATCGCATTATCATGCGGAACGACTACCATGTCGGTATCCTAAACAATGTACACGACTCATTAGTCTCATCGCATCACAGTGCGTAACCTAAGTGCGGAATGGACTACCAAATAGGCATCCTAGAAATATGACTCACAAGCCTCATCGCACTCTAGTGCGGAACGGATTGCTAGATTAAGCACCCTAAGGCCCGACTAAATGGCCTGTATGAAGGGTATATCGATGCCCTATCCCAAGTGGTATTGGGCGGTGCTCATCGACAAGTAGATATCATCGCAACATCGTGCGGATCGACAACTATCACAGGTACATCAACCTCTTCGCACGTTCGTGCGGATAAACAACTAACATAGGTGCATCAACCTCTTCGCACGCTTGTGTGGATAAACAAATACGTGTAGTGGAGTGTGACGCCCCTGGGTTCACATAAGGCTGCAGTCCAAAGTGAAATCAAGAATGTCAAACTTGCCATGCACCACACCGTGCAATAACATGTTTCACCATCACAATTACTATCTCTCTAGTAGAGTCAAATAACAGGTGTAGGTACAAAAGCAAGTAAAAGATAATACAAGAGTCAACTGATGAAATAATGGAGATCAAATTAATATTTTAAGTCGATGTCTGAAATGAATAACTGGAACTTCTCAACAAGTCTCAAATACAAATGTCTGAATAAAAGGAAATAAGGCACATAGCCTTTACAACTTCTTGAATAAACTCTCAAAATTTCTAAACAAAAGCCTACAGTGTAGCTCAAAAATAAAATACAACTATAATAGAATGACTAAAGCTAGAGTGCCTCGCCATCAACCTGCGACTCTCCGGGCTCCTGGCTCGTTACCTGAAAGGGGGAGGGATAACGAGCGTCAAAGCGCTAGTGAGCAACATCACGACCAACCCCAAGGGAAAATGGCTCGTTGTATACAGAAAATACAGTTATAACATATATATAAAATCACAAATCCTATTTAGGTAATTACAATGTGAGCATAAGTACGTCGAGCGAAATAATCCAAACAAGGAAACCCTCATGTAAATAAAATGTAGCTCAGATTGTAAGTACCTATGTATAAGAGGATTTTAGTATTTAGGAAGTTACAACACGAGCATAGGTACGTCGAGCAAAATAATCCAAATAAGAAAACCCTCATGTATATACCTTGTATCTCAAATTGTATATCCCTAAATACCAAACTCAAAATCCAATACAAGAAACATTAAAAAAAGAAGGCAAACTCATCTCAGACTTAATTACAGTGTCGTGTCACAACTCATATAAATGTCGTGTCTAGCCTATGCAAGTATAGATGTTGACTCTCAATGTCTAAACTAATGTAGTGGGTGTCCAACACATGGACTACATATGTAAACGGTCCAACACATGGACTGAAAGTGATAAGTGTCCAACACATGGACTACACATCATAATTGCCCAACACATGGACTAGATGAGTTATATGAACATATGCATATACCCTAATTTCTCACGTGTCTCGGTGCGCAAACCTAAACTCGTGTCCGCATGTCATCTCACATGTAAAGATACAGGTTATACATAAATTTATAATACCCATCATTCGAGGAGACTCCTCGTTCATATTTAAGCACGCAGCAACAATAAACATAAATAGATTTTAGTTAAACTGAAATAACTCAAAAGGATCCAAACTGAAGAAATACAAAAGAAGAAAACTCCTCATCAGTCGACTCATTGGTTGACTCATCAGTCGACTCATGAGTCGACCAGACAAAGCACACAAAAACTGAGATTTTTCCCATTAGTCGACTCATTGGTCGACTCATAAGTCGACTCATGAGTTGACTCATTGGTCGACTGAGCAGAAAATCCCTAGTTTTTCTGTTTTCGATGATTTTCTGCAAACATTGATAAACTAAGGTTCTCTTGTTCATATCCAGCAAGTAATATCCAATTCTAACACATGTATATCAACAGAAACGAAAGATTTACATGTAATATTTTATATTAAAACCCTAAACATATTTATTCATGTTTAAAAGCGTATTGAAATCATTAAATCATAATAAAACCCATGTTTAAACAAGTTCTAGATGTGGGTTTAAATTTGCAAATTCGTTGGTGAGCTTTTATAAACTGAAAACATTCGATTTTCACATCATATGCTATGAAGATCTATTTTTATACACAAATAGTGATTAAGGCTCAATAAAACCGAAATAAAACCAAATAAAAGCATACAAACAGTGGGTATAGGATTGGGCGAGATGTTACTCGCCTCTGATGTGCTGTAAACTCCTGAATCCGATGAGAGGACGATTCCCTTCGACAGCACCACCTCGACAAATCTCGCTGAAATCCTCCGAAAAATCCCCCAAAAAATCGCCAAAAGGAAATAGGGTTTGAGGGGAGATGAAGGCTAGGGTTTCTCTGGGGTTCTGATGGGTTTTTGGGTTGGTTTCGGGTAAATTATATATATATATATATATTACGGTTAAAACCCGAACAAAACCCAACCAAACCCGCAACTAAAAGAAAAACCCAAAATCAACCCGTCTGTCGACTTATTGGTCGACTCATCAGTCGACTCATTAGTCGACTCATGAGTCGACTCATAAGTCGACTGAGCAGACACTAAATTCTAGATTTTGTGCATGTTTTGCTATTCAGCCAAACCCAATGCACAAAACTCTATGAAACCACACTCATACATGTCTAACAAATTTGTCATCAAGTATATCAATGATCTCAAGTCATTTACCATAAATAGAATTATTTATCACTAATAATTCACATATACTTCTAGTAAAATACGGGGTTCTACATTCTTCCCCCCTTAAAAGAATTTCGTCCTCGAAATTTAGAAAGCATATTCAAACAAATAGTATCACTCTAGACGAGCACAAAATGATATTCATATTTAACAATCCAGAATGACTATATTCCCACTCAACTCTTAATCAAACGGAACTAGTACGTCGGTCGAAAAATCCAAACAAGGAACCTCCCATATATATATCATGTGTTCCAAAAGGACTCATCCTAGCGTTAAATCTAAATATAATCACACAAATACTCATGCACATAAATCAGTTTACTTCCTCAATAAATGCAGGAAGTAGCGCTACATATTATCTTCGCGCTCTCAGAAAAAATCATCTTCGATGCCTACACTTAACTATCTAAAATGTAAATACCCCCCACTTAACCTCTAACTAAATGGAACAAGTACATCGAGCGAAAAATCCAAATAAGGAACCCCTCATATATATACCATATGTTGCAAGTACTTAGGAGATAAGTGGTAATACCCTCATTTTAGTGTTAAGTATAAACTTCGCCACAATTGAATCTATAAGCCATATATAAATCATACAAAAAGCTTTAATTTACCTGCTCAAACATGTGTGGATAGTCACGACGCATGTCCTCTTCGCACTCCCAAGAAATCTCCTCAACGCCTCTTCAAGGAATCACTTTGTTTCTAAGCCTCTTGTCCTCCCTGGCAAGAATACCAACTGGAATTTCAATAGTAGTTAAATTCTCCTGAAGCTCAATCTCTGGTGCATCCAATACTTGCTGCTGCTCCTCATCATGCAAGTGTTTCTTGAGCATAGAAACATAAAATACATTATGTATACTAGACATCGATGCTGGAAGATCTAGTCTGAATGACACAAATCCAATGCGCTCCAAAATCCAGAAGGGTCCAATATATCTCGGTGCAAGCTTCCCTCGTCTTCCGAATTGCTGAACGCCTTTCATAGGCGATACCTTCAGCATAACCGCATCTCCAACCTGAAACTCCAAGGGTCTTCGTCTCTTATCTGCATAGCTCTTCTGCCGACTCTGGATGGCTAAAATCCTCTCTCTGATCAAGGCTACCTTCTCAGTAGTCTGTCTCACTAGCTCTGGTCCAAGCATTAAGCTATCCTCCGGCTCTGCCCAACATATCGGTGATCTACAAGGTCTCCCATACAATGCCTCATATGGGGCCATACCGATCGTCGCTTGATAACTATTGTTGTAAGTGAACTCTATCAGTGGAATATGCTCCTCCCAGCTACCTTGAAAGTCAATGACACAAGCCCGCAACATGTCTTTCAACACCTGATTCACCCTCTTCGTCTGACCATCTGTCTGTGGGTGGAAAACACTACTATAAGATAATCTGCTGCCGAAGGAATCCTAGAAACTCCTCCAAAAATACGAAGTGAACACTGAACCTCGATCCGACACGATCGTGTCTGGAACTCCATGAAGTCGAACTATCTCCCGAATAAATATCCTCGCATATGCCTCGATGGTATAAGTAGTCCTCACTGGAATAAAATGGGCTGACTTTGTCAACTGATCCACAATCGCCCAAACTGAGTCGTTCCCCTTCTTCGACTTTGGCAACCCTACAATGAAATTCATAGAAATGTCCGCCCACTTTCACTCTAGAATGGGTAAAGGCTGAAGTGTTCCTACCGGTCTCTAATGCTCTGCCTTCACCTGTTGACAGATAAAACACTTAGCCACATAGTCTGTAATCTCTCTGCGCATACCACTCCACCAGAAGTGTCTCTTCAAGTCCTTGTACATCTTGGTGGTTCCTAGATGCACTGTGTACCGAGTACGGTGCGCCTCATCAAATAACTCCCTCTTTAGCTCTGCACTTGCTGGTATAACCAATCTACCCTTCATCCGTAGACCTCCATCTGCTCCAATGGTCCAATCGGCCTTAGGCTCTTTGGAAATCTATTCCTTTCGGATTTGAATCCAAGAGTCTTCCAGCTGAGCTCTAGCTACTCTGGTACTCCAAGATGGCTGAACTGACACTGCTCTCAAAAATGCACTGGCTCCACCAATCTCGGATCTGAAATCAAACTGGCTAAGAGTAATAAGATCTCTATACAACGAACACCTCAAAGCCGAAACTCGATGTCGACGCTTTCTACTCAAAGCATCTGCTACGACGTTCGCCTTCCCGGGATGATACTGAATCGTGAACTCATAGTCCTTGATAAACTCAATCCATCTCCTCTGTCTCTGGATGAGTTCCTTCTGAGAGAAAAGATACTTCAGACTCTGATGGTCTGTGAACAACTCAAACTGCACTCCATACAAATAGTGCCTCCATGACTTTAGTGCAAATACCACTGCTGCTAACTCCAAGTCATGAGTGAGATAGTTCTACTCATGCACCCTCAACTACCGTGAGATATATGCTACTACCCTCTGAGTCTGCATCAAGACGCCTCCTAATCCTGCCAATGATGCATCTGTGTAGACGACGAATGTCCTGTCGCTACTTGGAATAGTCAAAACTGGTGCTGAAGTCAACTTAGTCTTCAAGATATCAAAGGCCTTCTAGCACTCCACACTCCAAATGACCTATACACCCTTCTTCGTAAGGCGTGTAAGTAGCATTGAAATCTTCGAGAAGTACTGGATGAACTTCCTGTAATAACCTGCTAATCCTAAGAAGCTACGAATATCTGTCACCGTCTTTGGTGGTTCCCAATCAAGCTTTACTGTAACCTTAGCTGGGTCTACTGATATGCCCTCTCTGCTGATGACGTGGCCGAGAAACCTGACCTCTGAAAGCCAAAACTCGCACTTGCTGAACTTGGCATATAACTGATGCTCCTACAGAGTCCTCAAAGCTAATCGGAGATGCTGCTCATGATCTGCCTCCGATCTCGAATAAATGAGGATGTCGTCGATGAAAACAATCACGAACTGATCTAAGAAAGGACGGAAAACCCGGTTCATCAAGTCCATAAATAACGCGGGTGCATTGGTTAGTCCAAATAGCATGACCATGAACTCGAAAGATCCATATCGAGTAAGAAAGGCGGTCTTGGGGATATCCATCTCCCGAACCCACAACTGATGATAACCAGAACGAAGATCAATCTTTGAAAAGAACTGCGTCCCCTGCAGCAGGTCGAACAAGTCATCAATCCTAGGCAATAGGTACCTATTCCGGATAGTGACCTTGTTCAACTCCCTATAACCAATGCATAATCGCATACTACCGTCCTTCTTCTTTACGAAGAGGACCGGTGCGGCCCATGGAGAATGACTCCGACGAATAAAATCCTGAGCTAATAACTCGTCCAACTGGGTCTGAAGCTCCCTCATCTCAGCTGGTACCATGCGATAGGGTGCGCGGGATATCGGGGCTGTGCCTGGCTGCAACTCAATACAGAACTCAACCTCTCTCACAGGAGGTAATCCAGGTATGTCCTAAAAGACATCCTGATACTCTGAGACAACTCTAGTCTCTAATAAATCAACACCCTGATCCCGTCGCATCACCTCCTCGATGTACGCCAGAAATGACTCCGCAAAACGGTTGCCCTGAGAGGTTGCCACAATCATCTCGGACCCATCGGACGCCCGCAAATTGACTGTCTTCACAAAGCAATCAATACTAACATGGTAGGAAGACAACCAATCCATACCAAGGATGACATCAAACTCGGACATATGCAACACTATCAAATCAACCACAAACTTTGACTCATCTAGACTGATAGTACACCTCCTACAAACACTCTCCAGAAGCGATATCTCACCTAACGGGGTGGAAACTGATAAAAGGGTGTCTAACGACTGTGCTACGAGCTGGAGTCTAGACATAAAATCAAGCGAAATGAAGGAATGTGAAGCTCCCGAATCGAAGAGAATACGGGCGGGAAAATAATTTACAAGAAACGTACCCTCCACCACTGCTCCGCTAGCTCCATGATCACGCGGTACTATCGCATATACTTTGCCTGTGGCTGGAGACTGCTCTGCTACTAGTGCTGGAGAATACGGTACTATCTGCCCCTGAGGAACCTCCTGAACTGCACGAATCTGCCCCTCAGTCCTCTGTGCTGCTGGCGGTGCTTCAAGTCTCGCCTGCTGGCCTTGAACTCTGCCCTGATGTCGCTGCTACTACTGGTTCGGGCCCTTGCCCTGCTGAGCTCCTGATGGTGCGCTGCGACACTCCGATGTCTTATGCCCGACCTTGCGGCAGTTATAGCAAACTCCCTGGAACTTGCGTTGCTGATGCGCTCTCTAATCATGCTGTGGTCCCTTCTTATGAGGACCTTGCTGCTGTTGCTGGGATCCAGAAAAAGGTCTCTTGTTCTTCCCCTTATCACCGGTCTGTCTTGTCTTGGTCTTCCCTTCCCTATCCTTCTGAAACATAGCAGTCTCAATCTCCTGAGAAGTGGCGGGCTCAGCTACCTCCCGAATTGAATAGAACTTCCTCGAGACGAGGTATCGACGGAGACTGGGGTAGAGTCCTGCTAACGTCTGAGCCTGTCGCTCTCCTGTCTGCCACATGCCAGTGAAGTGTAGCAACTCCATAAATCTGCTCTCAAAATCTGCTACTGACATATCTCCCTGAGTCAACCGGGACAACTCAAGCTCCTTCCCAGTCCGTGCTGCAGAAGAAATATACTGCCCATCGAAGAAATAGACAAAGTCCTCCCATGTGAGGGTCATCCGGTGCTATGGAGTGAACTAAAGTCAGTACCATCTCCCGACATCTCCCTTCAGACTGTAGGATGCCAACCTCTGCTTCTGCACTGAATCCACATTAAGTATATCGAGGGTGTTACTCACATCCTCCTTCCATTTGTGGGCTGCAAGAGGGTCTGCTGACCCCTAGAACTCTGATGCTCTCATTTTCTGATACCTCTCAACCATACGGAGCCAAGCCTCCTGCTCTGTGGCTCTGTCTGAGACTGCTGGTGGAATGACTACAGGTGCGGGCTCTGGTGGTCTCTTGCTGATAGGAACTGCTAGTATCCCTTGTGGCTGATTTGATGGTGGTGGTGGTGGTATCGATGGTGCGATATGACTCGCCACAAACTCCTCAATTGCTGCCACCCTAGCTACGATGGGAGCCATGAGATCAATAAGGTACTGGGGAGCCTGCTGCGGTTCAGGTGGTGCCTGCTGTGCCTCGGGTTGAGTTTGCTGTGGCTCAGGTGGAGCCTGCTACGACTCTGCCTGTCCAGCTCTCCGAGTACGAGGTCTACCACGTCCTGCCATCTCTCTGATTCATAAGAAAAATAAGAGTTTATGAGTCAAAATAGACATATACACATACATAGCATATCACAATATAGTTTTCACAACAATTTAGTATTCACACAAATACTTTAAGTTTACACAAAATAGTTGTCATAAAAAAATATCCTCAAATTTTTAGATATACGCATATATCGTCCTCACTCATACTAGGGAATCCTTGCGAACTCTATACATGAATCCTAAGAAACTCTATCCTAGCTCCACGACTCGACACAGGATGATCCTAAGGATACTGGAACTAGAGCTCTGATACCAACTGTGACGTCCCTGGGTTCACACAAGGCTGTAATACAAGAGTCAACTGATAAAATAATAGAGATCAAATTAATATTTCATCATCTAACATACTAAAGTATAAGTCAATGTCTGAAATGAATAACTGGAACTTCTCAACAAGTCTCAAATACAAATGTCTGAATAAAAGGAAATAATGCACATAGCATTTACAACTTCTAGAATAAACTCTCAAAATGTCTAAACAAAAGCCTACAGTGGAGCTCAAAAATAAAATACAACTATAATAGAATGACTGAAGCTAGAGTGCCTCGCCATCAACCTGCGACTCTCCGAGCTCCTGGCTCGTTACTTGAAAGGGGGAGGGACAACGAGCGTCAAAGCGCTAGCGAGCAACATCACAACCAACCCCAAGGGAAAAGGGCTCGTTGTATACAGAAAATACAGTTATAACATATATATAAAATCACAAATCCTATTTAGGTAATTATAATGTGAGCATAAGTACGTCGAGCGAAATATTCCAAGCAAGGAAACCCTCATGTATATACCATGTAGCACAGATTGTAAGTACCTATGTATAAGAGGATTTTAGTATTTAGGAAGTTACAACACGAGCATAGGTACGTCGAGCAAAATAATCCGAAAAAGGAAACCCTCATGTATATACCTTATATCTCAAATTGTATATCCCTAAATACCAAACCCAAAATCTAATACAAGAAATATTAATAAAAGAAGGCAAACTCATCTCAGACTTAATTACAGTGTCGTGTCACAACTCTATAAATGACGTGTCCAGCCTATGCAAGTATAGGTGTTGACTCTCAAGGTCTAAACTGATGTAGTGGGTGTCCAACACATGGACTACATATGTAAACGGTCCAACACATGGACTAAAAGTGATAAGTGTCCAAAACATGGACGACACATCATAATTGCCCAATACATGGACTAGATGAGTTATATGAACAGATGCATATACCCTAATTTCTCACGTGTCTCGGTGCGCAAACCTAAACTCGTGTCCGCATGTCATCTCACATGTAAAGATACAGGTTATACATAAATTTCTAATACCCGTCATTCGAGGTGACTCCTCGTTCATATTTAAGCACGCAGCAACAATAAACATAAATAGATTTTAGTTAAACTGAAATAACTCAAAAGGATCCAAACTGAAGAATTACAAAAGAAGAAAACTCCTCATCAGTCGACTCATTGGTCGACTCATCAGTCGACTCATGAGTCGACCAGACAAAGCACACAAAAACTGAGATTTTTCCCATCAGTCGACTCATTGGTCGACTCATCAGTCAACTCATAAGTCGACTCATTGGTCGACTGAGCAGAAAATCCCCAGTTTTCTGTTTTCGATGATTTTCTACAAACATTGATAAACTAAGGTTCTCTTGTTCATGTCCAGCAAATAATATCCAATTCTAACACATGTATATCAACAGAAACGAAAGATTTACATGTAATATTTTATATTAAAACCCTAAACATATTTATTCATGTTTAAAAGCGTATTGAAATCATTAAATCACAATAAAACCCATGTTTAAACAAGTTCCAGATCTGGATTTAAATTTACAAATTCGTTGGTGAGCTTTTATAAACTAACAACATTCGATTTTCGCATCATATGCTATGAGGATCTATTTTTATACACAAATAGTGATTTAGGGTCAATAATACAGAAATAAAACCAAATAAAAGCATACAAACAGTGGGTATAGGATTGGGTGAGATGTTACTCGCCTCTGATGTGCTGTAAACTCCTGAATCCGATGAGAGGACGATTCCCTTCGACAGCACCACAAAGATCGCCGAAAAACTTCTCCAAAAATCACCAAAACGAACTAGGGTTTGAGTGGAGAGAGGGGCTAGGGTTTCTCTGGGATTCAGATGGGTTTTGGGTTGGTTTCGGGTAAGATAATATATATATATTACGATTAAAATCCGAACAAAACCCAACAAAATCCGCAACAGAAAGAAAAACCCGAAATCAGCCCGTCAGTCGACTTATTGGTCGACTCATCAGTCGACTCATCAGTCGACTCATGAGTCGACTCATAAGTCGACTGAGCAGACACTAAATTCCAGATTTCGTGCAAATGGTTGGCGCTACTGTTAGTAAAATGAGCATATCTTTCTCTAGGAAAACCATTTTTATGAATGACTTTCTGTTTTAAAAACTACATTCACACATCTTTCAATTGGAACTATTTTGGTTCAGTTTGAAGTTCAATATCAATACTAGATTTTAGTTGAAGTTGCATACACGTGCAGCAGTTTTCTGCAGGACATGTCGTTAATAAAAAGAGTCTATATTTCTCTATACAAACTCTTTTTTAGATTTGTTTTCTGTTTTAGAAACTAGATTCACATATCTTTCATTTGGTACTAGTTTAGTTCAATTTGGAATTCATTACCATGCCCAGTTTTCTGTTGAAGTCTATACATGTACAGCAGTTTTTTCTGCAGGATGTGTCATTAATAAAAAGACGTATATTTTTCTATGCAAACTCTTTTTAAGATTTGTTCTCTGTTTTAGAAACTAGATTCATATATTTTTCATTTGAAACTAGTTTAGTTCAATTTGGAGTTCATTTGCTATCTCAAATATCCAGTTAAACATAACACATGTGCAGCAGATTTTCTGCTGTTTTGCTAATTTCATACATATGTGTTTATATATATATATACTCATACTTATACTCATTGATTATATATATATATATATATATATATATATATATATATATATATTTCTTTTTAGCAATAAATGAACTCTCAAGATTTATCTAATTAGAGTTAACAACAAAATTAGTCTTTTTCTTGAATTTTACACAAAAATCTATCAACATGATAAATTAAACATGATAGGATCTACACAATCATCAGAGATATATTCCATTTGAAATAAGTTTTCATTATTCAAGTAATCGCAAACTTAGGAATTTAACATTTGTTAATTTACACACAAAATTCATTTAATTATTCCTCTAGAATTTTACATGATTTTAACATGACTAATAAATTAACAATGAATATATATATATATTTATATATATTACTCTAATGATCAAAATCACCAAATTAATTCCAACAGTAATGAAACAATATTTTCAATTCTAACAGTGGATTAAAAATTATCCTCAAAAGTCTAATTTATTTTAGCACAACAAGTAGGCTTAAGCATGATAAAATCACATTTTAACTTCTCATAAATTTAACTAAGTTATGGGGAAGGTTTGGATGATGGTAATCTTGCCTTAGGGTGTTGCTGAAAATCCAAACGAATGTTTGCGTGAGATCCTCATTCGCTGAAATGCCAATTCCCTGCTTCCTCTTCACAAACGCCACAGGAAACAATTTCTTGTTCTTCTTCCACAACACTTCATAGGAACGTCTCAGAGGCTTTCAAAAACTTTGGGAGGAGGGAGAGACTGGATTGTGAAGTTTGGAAATTGGTATATGAATTCGAGAGATGTTTTTATTTTTGTTTTATTTTTCTTTAAAGGGATCTCTCTCTGTGATGGATCTCTCTTGAAAAAAAAAACCAAGAACAGAGTCCCCCAGCTCTCAGGTTCTCCTCTCTCTTTTTGAGAAATGAAGATGAAGAGAGAAAAATAATCATTTGTTTTATTTTTTAATAGTACAAATCAATCCCTGAAATCAGGTAAAGAGAAGATGTTGACACTGCACCGCTGCTCAAAAGCCGATCACACCCAGGAATTCTAGAAAAAGAGCCGAACGCAGAAACTGTAAAAATAAATCTACAGTGTCTCTTAATCTGTTTCGTGGCTGCAATGTATCTGCCTACAGTGTCGGGGTACTGTTCATGGAAAATCATTTTCTGCACGTGATAAATTTGAATATAATATGATAAATAATTATAAATATGTCATATGGTGAAAATAATATATTTTTGATGTTTGAGTATTATAAGAATTGATTTGAGGTCAATTCAATGTATATTTGTGAATATATGAGTTCAAATTCACAAAACATGCACAAAGGCAAAGAGTGAGAATCTGAGAATTTTGACTAGTTGAGAGTTTTTATGTTTTTCATACTGTTTCATTCAGAATATGGAAAAGTGTATAAAATTAAAGTTGTAGGTCTCTTCAAGAGCTTTCCAACGAATCTTAGATCACCTTATTCCGAGATCAGATAAGAAAGTTACAGCCTTTTCACCAAACCTCAGTCTAAGCATGACCCAGAACCCTGCGCAGTCGACCGCCGTGGTCGCTGCGGTCGACCGCTGGGCGAACCTGGTTCTGTCAGTTCTGTTTCGGGTCGGGTTTTGTTTATACCAAACCCGGTTATTACCCTAGGTATTTATACTTGTTTTGAAGCTCTCAGAACCCTCTTTTGAACCCTAATAGCCTCAGCCCCCTTTTCTCTCTCTCTCAAACCCTAAAAACTCTTTCTTTGGCGATTCTTGGAGGATTTTGGAGAAGCTGATGTGAGATCCATCGGCGTTCAGCGAAGGAGGATCGTTCTTCACATTTTTGTTCACGTTTTTGGATGTTCATCAACCCCCTCAGGCGAGTGACATCTCGCCCAGCCCTACACCCACCTTTTTATGGGTTTTCTAATGATTTTATTGAGATTTATTGAGCCTAAAATGCTAGTTTACGTATAAATATAGTTCTTATAGCATATGATGCGAAAATCAAATATTTCAGTTTGCATAAAACCTCACCAACGAATTTTTCTGTAATAGATCCGGATCTGAAATATTTTTTTTTTGAACACTGAGTTTTTGCAAGTTTACTGTTTTCACAACGTTTCGATATGCATAAACAAGTATAGGGATTAAATGATAGATCTTATATAATAGTTTTTGCTTTCCATGGTTTATGCATGTTTAACATTGTTTAAATTATGTTTATATAGCATTTGTATATGTTTAAGATTTAGATTTTTGAGTCATTGCATTAGTATGTGAAACATACAGAGACCCGTAGATAACTCACTGTCTGTTTCGCGGTCGACCGCCGTGGTCGCTGCGGTCGACCGCTGGGCGCACCGGAGAGCAGATTGTTTCTGCTCTTTGTGCGGTCGACCAGTATGGACTCTGCGGTCGACCGTCGTGTCTGTTTGTGCAAGTTTATTTTGTTGTGAACATTGATGTGGTCGAAGAATAGCCTCGATTATCGAGTATTAAAATTTCATTGTTAATGATGTATCTTTACATGTGAGACGACTTGCGGACATAAATTTTAGATTTAGCACACCGAGACACGTGTGAAAATTGTTCATGTGTATCTTTTATATGTTTCATCGATAATTCATTTTTTTTATCATTTAGTCCATGTGTTGGACACTGATTTTTAGTCCATGTGTTGGACACTGATTTTTAGTCCATGTGTTGGGCAATTATATTATACAGTCCATGTGTTGGACATTTATCATTCAGTCCATGTGTTGGGCAAATTATATTATGCAGTCCATGTGTTGGACATTCACTATATTTAGTTCATGTGTTGTACACCTGTCTTAACCTCGAGTACGACTTTCTACATGAGTTTATGACATGACACTTATGTAGGTTATGACGTGACGCAGTATTTTAAGTTCTGAGATGGGCTGTCTTCTTTTAATTTATTTGTTCCTGTATTAGATTCCGGGTTTGGTATTTAGGGATTTACAATTTGAGATACAAGGTATATACATGAGGGTTTCCTTGTTTGGATTATTTCGCTCAACGTACCTATGCTCGTGTTGTAATTTCCTAAATATTAAAACCCATTATTTGCTAGGATCAATGATTTTAACTATTATGTAATAACTGTATTTTCTGTATACAACGAGCCCTTTCCCTTGGGGTTGGTTGTAATGTTGCTCGCTAGCGCTTTGACGCTCATTGTCCCTCCCCCTTTCAGGTCACGAGCCAGGAGCCCGGAGAGTCACAGGTTGATGGCGACACACTTTAGTGTTCAGCTGTCTATTTTAGCTATGTTTTATTTTGGAGCTCCACTGTAGTTTTGTTTGACATTTGAGGACTATTTTCTAGATGTTGTAAAGGTTGTATGCCTTATTTCCTTTACTCAGATATTTTGTATTTGAGGCTTGTTGAGAACTCTAGTTTATCTACTTCAGTCATTGACTATGTATTTCTGTATGTTGGATGATGAGATATCTATGTAGTTGTTATCATTTCATCAGTTATCACTTGTATTATCTTTTACTTGCTTTTGTACCTACACCTGTTGTTGACTCTACTAGAGAGATGTTAATTGTGATGGTGAAACATGTAATTACACGGTGTGGTGCATGACAGGTTTAACATTCTTGGTTTTACCTTGGACTGTAGCCTTGTGTGAACCCAGGGGCGTTACAGTTGGAACTAGAGCTCTGATACCAACTGTGACGCCCCTGTTTTTACTCATGGCTGCAGTCCAAGGTGAACCCAGAGATATCAAACCTGCCATACACTCACACTGTGCAACAACAAGTTTCACCAATCACAGTAATATCCTCTAGTGGGGTCAAATAAAAGCGTAGGGAACGACAATAATAGACATGATAAAGAGGATGATATCTCATAAATAAGGTCATGTCTCAACTGAAAATAAACTGAAATATATTTGGAGTCTGCAATAACATACGATGTCTCAACGGAAAGTCAAACTAAGGCACATTGCCTTTACAAAATGAAACTAAACTCTAAGTCTGAATAAAATTTAAAACTACAGAGGAACCTCTAATAAATCCCTCGGGACGGCGACTATGCAAGAACTCCGTCATCCTGCGGCTCTCCGAAACTCCGAGCTACCTGAAAGGGTGTTTTTAAAAGCAAAAGAAATAACAACAAGAGCGTCAGAGTGCTACAGTAAGATTACCCCCATCCGCCCCCAGGGGAAGTGCTGCTAGGATGGAGTGGAGGCTCTATCTATTAAGCATAGTCTACCTATATTATTTTCCCCGTATCTAGCGGAATTAATATTCAGACACCTACAAAACGAGACGTAGTACGTCGAGCGAAATAATCCAAACAAGGAAACCCTCATGTATATACCATATATCCTGAATCGTAAACATCTAAACATTAATACCGAAATAAGAATAAACAATCTAATGAAAGCAATAATTAGATCCATAACACGAGACTGGTACATCGAGCGAAATAATCAAAATAAGGAAACCCTCATGTATATACCATAAGTCTCAAATTGTGAATCTCTAATCATTGATCCCAACTAAAAAAAAGACAGTAAAAGAAACAAGATATCAACACATCGTATTTATAATATCTTCCACAATCACTGAAGAGATAGAATAAAATACCAACACATAATTTTGTATACTTTCAGAAGTAACATATCTCAGTTATATAGTTCACTGGTAGGTCGTATTTATAATCGGCATCTGTCATACTTAGGCTATCAAGCAATTATCTCAGTGCGACGGACTACCCTATAGGTATCCTGAACTGTGTACACGGCTTATTAGTCTCATCGCGATCTCAGTGCATAACATGAGTGTGGGACGGACTACCAAATAGGCATCCTACAAATACGGCTCACGAGCCTCATCGTACCCTAGTGCGGGACGGACGACTAGATCAAGCCTCCTAAAATCCGACTCAATGGCCTGTACATATAGAATATCGACGCACTACCTCATGTAGTACTAAACTGAGCTCATCAACGATATTCACCTCATATAAATCTTTGTACCTTTGGCATGTCGATGCACTATCCCATATAATACTCAGCTATGCTCATCAATGATAGTTACCTTATGTATAAACTGTGCATATCTGGTGTGTCGACGCACTATCCTATATAGTACTAAGCTGTGCTCATCAACGACATCCAACAAGTATATGAACTATATCTAATTCAAATATGATCAAATTAAAATTTATCATAATCCCCTTGGGATTCTTAAATGTATAATATAACATATTCATGACTATACGTATAATATCACGCGGCTCAAAACTCCGCGAACGCACCTCAAAACGGCGCAACACAGCTCGACAAAACGAGCAGGAAAAATAGACGTGACATCTGTTAGTAAAACAATCATATCTTTCTCTAGGAAAATTATTTTTACAAATAGTTTTCTGTTTTGAAAACTAGATTCATACATCTTTCAAATGACATAAGTTTGGTTTAGTTGGAGTTCATTTTTACCCAAACTCTAATGGAAAATTATTATGTGCAGGCCGTCTTTCTACAGGACATGTTGTGAGTAAAAGATCATATCTCTTCTATACAAATTATTTAAGATTAGTCTCTTTTAGAAACTAGTAGATAATAACATTTTCTCATGGCACTATTCTGTTAAATTGGAGTTTATTCTTTTTTCAAAATCTATATTAACATGATAGCAATTCTGTAGTTTCTACAGAAAATATTTATTTCATCATCTTTGCTTAATTTCCAGTAGTATAAATAAAATTATGAAAACCCTAATAATCATGATCATATACTATCATAAACAGCAAGAAAAAAATAACTAATGCTACATTGTTTATGTTTTAAATTAAAAATTTAAATTTATCAGCAT
Organism: Asparagus officinalis; assembly: GCF_001876935.1. Classification (NCBI taxonomy): domain Eukaryota; kingdom Viridiplantae; phylum Streptophyta; class Magnoliopsida; order Asparagales; family Asparagaceae; genus Asparagus; species Asparagus officinalis. The sequence continues at coordinate 63,408 of NW_017972987.1, read as the reverse complement.
CATGTTAAGATCAAGGCTATGAAAAACAGCAATTAAATTCTAACGTAGTTATTAAACTATGGGGAAGGTTTGGATGAAGATAATCCTACCTAGATATCGTCTAACCTGAATAACCAGCAACCAAAAAGAAGTCACACAGTCCGTTTCACCCTTGCTACACGTTGATGATGCCCTCGCTCGTCGAGTATTACTTCACTAAGCTCTCAAAATTTCTCAACTTTGAGGCTAGGGATCAGCCGAGAGAGAGAAGAATGAGGGCTGCTAAGTTTGAAACCTAATGTAAGGATGTTAATTTCGTAAAAAACAGTATATAATGCAAACCCAAAATAAATACGTTTGACCCGAACAACAAGGAATCCTAATCTGACTAGGAAAAGAATCTTCGTATTTTAGCCATAACTTTATAGTGTGAGGCTCGGATTAGGTGATCTAAGACTTTTGGAAATGTCCTTGAAGATACCTATAACTTTTGTCTTTAAAGTTTTCCAAATTCCAAACCTACATATGTGAGAAAAAATATAAAATCATCTCCGGCTGGCATAAATTTCAGGATTTATACATCAAGCATGAAATTGTGCATTTGCTCTTTATATATATATACATAGATACATTGAAATTGATCTCAAAAACCAATTCCTAGCATACTCAAACTCATGAATAAATGTTATATAAATATATAAACATATTTATTACTATTTATCACAAAATATTCAAATTTTTGGCGGTTTACAACTATATTATAATTAATATATGAATTTTGTTGCATAATGCATATATGTGTTTTGGTGTAGATTTGTCTTCATCAGCGGGTGGTAGTAGAAGGCAAGATCATACATGGAAATATACTTCATTAGTTGATAATGGGAATGCCAATAGGCACAAGTGCATATTTTGTAACAATTTCACAAATGGCGGCATATCTCAACAAAAATAGCATCTAATCGGGACGGATAGGAAACACAAAAATGTGAGGCTTTGTCAAAAAGTCCCTTACGATGTGGTTGAATACCTAAAAGGTTATGAAGAAAACAAAAGATAGCTAAAAGATAACGTGCTATAGATGATTATCTCCCCGATCTTGGAGATGAGAACATGGTGGAGATCGATGATGAGGAGCTTGAAGATGAACAAGTACAAGTACAAGAATCTAGAGATAGAGGAAGAGGCCCGGCGGTTCCTAAGTCATCTTTAGTAACGGCAAGAGGAAGAGGGAGTGTCGGCTTGCACAGTGTGGGATCTTCCACAAGCCCAAAGAGGAAGGGGCCGATGAATGTATTTCTTACATTCTGATCAATTTTCTTGTGAACTCTCCTCGTGGTACGGTGTTTCTTTCATCTATTGATGCGTCTGATGAGATCAAGACGGGTGACAGAATGTTTGAGATACTTAGTGAGCAGATTAAGCTCATAGGACCTCAGAATGTTGTTCAGATCGTCACGGATAACCATTCTAGTCTCAAATATGCAGGTAAATTTTATTTTGGTTATGAATCCTTTGCTAATGCTATGTTAGGATGCTCTGATATTGATCTTTTTTTATTCTTTTATTTATAGGAGCGGAATTGGAAAAAGAGTATCCTCATTTATATTGGACTCCTTGTGCTGCTCATTGTATTAATCTCATGCTCAAGGATATTGGTAAACTACCATCTGTGAAGCTAACCTTGAGTCGAGCTATGGAGTTGACTGGATTCATCTACTCACATGCGTGGGTTTTGAAGCTGATGAGAGGTCAAACTAACGGCAGAGAGCTTCTTAGACCGGCGGTGACACGATTTGCCACATCATTTATGACTTTGTCAAGCATCCATCGACAGAAAAATAACCTCAGAAAGATGTTTAATTTGGAGACATGGAGGCAAAGTAAGTGGGCAAGAGATTCAAAGGGCAAATCAGCTGAAAGGATAGTTCATATGCCATCTTTCTGGAACAACATTGTTCGTATTCTCAAGCTGACGGCTCCTCTTGTTGGTGTTCTGAAACTTGTTGATGGTGACAAAAAGCCTGCTATGGGATACATTTATGAGGCGATGGATAGAGCTAAGGAGGCTAATGCTAAAGCCTTTGTTGATGATTCAACAAAATATTCTGAGGTATTTGATATCATTGATAAGAGGTGGCAAGATCAGCTTCATCGGCCTTTGCATAATGTAGGATATTACCTTAATCCTGCATTTTTCTATGATCATCCAAACATCCAAGGAGATGACGAAGTTATGAAATGTCTTTATCAAGTCATTGAGAAGATGGTGCCCACACAAGACCAAGACAAGGTTGATAGGCAGTTGGATATATACAGGCATGCTGGGGGTCTTTTTGGTATGGAGATAGCTAAGAGAAACAGAAAGAAGAAGTCTCTAAGTAAATATGCATAATATAAACCCTCAATTGACTAGATTTTTTTATAGGAAATACACTACTAATCACACTCTATTTAAATTGACAGTTGATTGGTGTGAGTCTTATGGTGCATCAGCACCAGAGTTGCAGAAGCTTGTTGTTAGAGTCCTCAGCCTTACTTGTAGCTCCTTTGGCTACGAAAGAAATTAGAGTACTTTTTAGCAAGTATGATTAATTTTATTTTATTCAACAAAATAGATTTAATTCCCTTAGAGATATAGATATTGATTTGATTAATTTGTATAAATTACAGATACACACCAAGAGGAGGAATATATTGGATCATAAGAGGTTGCATGATCTTTACTACAAGTACAACCAAGCATTGAAGGAGAGATTTGACTGTAGAGATTCTATTGACCCGATTAAGTTGGCTGATAGAGATGAAAGCAATGAGTAGTTGTTAGGGTAGTTCGGTGTAGGTGAAAATGCAGAGAATGACTTGGTGAAGGGCTACTACAACCTTACATATGGTGCCGTAGGAGATGCGATGAGAGATGAAGAAGATGACTTTGCGCCATGCATTGCACCTCGCGTATTAAAAACACTACTGCTCAACAATGCCTCATCATCTGAAAGAATGATCCGCTTCTTAGCTTTTGCTTGATCAGCTCTAAACTCCAATACTGACCCCCTACAATCTATGTGGTGCTCAGAAATAATGAGATGCTCCACCAACAGCTCCCTCTCATAGCGAGGAGGGGATTTAATAGGCCCCATCAACAACGCTTGGATCGCCTTCCAAGTGTGAGGGGAAAGCTTGTCGATGCAATGGGGGAAGGACCACTCATATCGATCCTCCAGTGCAGTAGTTGGAAGACCCAAAGCAACCGGTATGTGGGCTTCTTTTCGACCACTAGAACTATAGTTCAGGCTTGATCTGCCTCAGCGGTGAGGATAGGGGATATGCTGACAGCTTGAAGGATAGCATTGTCAAACAGGTTCTCCTAGCAACGAGATCCTTTGTAGACATGGATCCTCTACCAACCCTCGCGCCTTAACTGCCAAGAGCTTCTCCACTCTTAGACAGTAGTTGGAGAGACAGATAAATGCCATAGTCGAGGTGGTGCCAGTATATCGGTCCTAAATTGCTGCTTTGATGATAGATATATTGCTCCCTTGATGAAGCTGACAGTACATCCATAGTGTTGGGCATACTTCTCCAAGTAGCCTGTGAGCACTTTTAATCTATACTTTTACAACATATCAATTTTAACCTCATTGCAAGCAATGATGAGCTGGGCTCAGGGAGCCATCAGAATAGTCAAGAAGAATGATCAGAGGACAACAAATGCTTTTAGGGGGAGAAGAAGATGGACTTGTATCGATGAAATGGAAGGCTTGCTAGGGTTTACAAAGTAGGATGAAAAGGGGAGGAGCATGTGTGCGTGTGTGTGTGGGGGGGGAGGGTAGGGGTAATAAGTACTTAAGGAGGCTCCTTAGGGGGTTATTTATTGGTGTAAATTTGGGGATAATGAGATAATTTTTGGAACAATATTTTTTGGTGTTATTCATTAGGGTAATTAGTGCTGGATTCGACTTCATGGTGTTATTGGTTTGTTGGGATAATTGTGGGACAAATACCCCACTTTCCCTAAAATTACACCAACTATATCGCTTCCTGGAACAAGAGGGGAACAAAATTACCCACTTCCAATTGCCCGCTCCTCCGTCGCCGTTCTCGAGCTCGATCGCTCGCTCCTTCGTCGCCCCCTCAAAGAGATCTGACGCTAACATCGTCACCCTCAACGTCGTCGTTCTCGAGCTCGCTAGCCCTAGCTAGGCCCACCTCCGTCGCTGTTCTCGAGCGCGATAGCCCTAGCCGGGATTTTCCCAACGCCATCTCCTCCGCCTCCTCCGCCGCCTCAACCGTCTCTCGAACCCAGGTACGTGCCCTTCCCCCCCAACAATCGGCATAAATGAAGTGAAGCGTGACAAAAAGATGAGGACGTGCATCTAGATTTGAATATTGGGTTTATAATTGGCCTTGTTTAAGTTAATAATAGGGAGTTGATTTACTTTGTCCCTTCCATTTACTTACAAATTGAGAAAAATATTAAGTTTATGGATGTGAAATGTGAATTCTTGGTCTATCTCTATATATAAAAAATATGTGCATCCACTGAGGATTCAGCGATTTTTGTGACCATCATGGTATTACTCATACGATTTTCTTTAAATTTGGACGAATTTAAGGTAAAAGGTTTTTTGAGTGAAAGTGGAAATTATAAGTGCTAAAGTTATTTGTTATAAGTGATCCCTCTGTGAATTCTTGTTATAAGTGATCCCTCTGTTATATGCTAAAGTTGTTTGTTATCATTGAACATAAATTATAAGTGCTGACATAGTAGACTTGAGCATTCAAACACCAATGTTTTTGCTATATTTGAACTCTTACATGTACATACTACATAAAGCTTTAGTCTTTAAGCAAATGAATTTTGGTCATTATTGATATTTCCCAAGACATGAAGGATATGTTTGTGAAGATGAATGATGATCAAAGGAGAAGGTTTATGATTTGGCGACCGACTGGAGTATTTCCAAATGACGACAATCACTATGCTTATTAATGACTATTTAATGACTACGCTTGTGGACCGTAGTTTGATGACTACTCTTTTGGAGTTGTATTTTTGGGAACATAGATGTTGTTAGTTATATGCTTTTGGACTTTTATGTTAAACACATGAATGCTTTGATGACTACATGGTTTTAAATATCATTTTTGTACATATATATGTATGTTAAGCACAGTCGGTAGATTATATTTGTAATAATTAAGATTTAAGTTACCGGCTAAAGACTTTATTTGTAATAATTGAGACTTTACCATCATCGTTGTAATAGATGTAGGAATGATTAAATAGTTATTGCAATTGAAAATTTTGTTAATATAACATAATAGCTAAAATAAACATCAAAATATTCAAAGATTGATTAATATTAATATTATTAATATAATTATATTGTTTTTAATATTTTATATTAAAATAATATTAAAATAATATTGTTGTATATTATAACTATTATTTATTTAATCATTTGATGTTATATCAAGTTAAACTTGAACTTAATTGATCTATAATATCATATTATAAAAAAGATGTCATACTAATTGTCCCACTCAAATTTGTCTCATTATCCCATTTTACCCCCACTTACTTTATCCTACTCAAATTGTCTCATTGGGTAAAATTATCCCGTTGGAACCATTTAATCCAATTTGCCCCAATTTACACCAATGAATAACCCCTCTAGAGTGCATCTAAGGATGTAAAATCTCAGCCCTTCATTACTTTCATCTCAGCCCTCCGTATCAAAATAACCCAAAACCTAATCCACCACCCCTTTCTCCTTTCTCCTTTCATTCTTAGCTCCTCAAAAAATCAGCCCCCCACCCCCCAAATCAGATCTGAATAACTAAAATCACCAATGATCGATGTTAAGTCCCTCTCGGCGGCCCCTATTTAACTAAAATCACACCAATGATGTTAAGTCCCTCTCGAAAATTAAATTAAATATATGAAAGTGAGGATGTCATGATCGTATTCAAAACATCTAATAAATCTTTCGACATTATCCGTCAGTCAACGCCTCTCTTTATTGAAGTAAACCTTGTATACATCCATTAGCAGGTTTGTTAAATATATCAACACCTGACAAACCACTAGTTGATGCCATTAAACGAGGCATGGCTGACATATACCCAGTACATATCTTGTCTACTCCCGTCTAGGAGTTCATCTCAGCTAGAGAGTAGGGATCTCTATAATGCATACAACCAACATTTTACATTTGGGATAAGTAGACTACATCATGACAACATGCTGACTCAGTCAACTAGGTATACACTTTAGCTCGCTGAAGCATGGGATATCTACACTCAACATACAACTAGGTCACGACCCATGGTCTCGACATAAAAGCCTGGATAGAGTGGTAAAGGTCCATAACTTCCTAACTCATCAATTCAATTACTATGCCTACATCCCAAACCTGACCTGGTTTTATGATAGGGTGCCTAATTGGAGATAATTGATACTGATCACATCATATCCGCAACACAACATGTGAGGAGATATTAATTGGATACTCAATCTCTCTAGTTGCCAAGTTCCATAACTTACAGAATCTACACATATGTTGGCTATATACGCCAATTAGGTACTACTACATGGGTATACTTGTAGGCTAAGTAACACCATAACAACCACAGCTGTCAGGTTAGTGACATGCGTAGAGGCTAATTTCCTTTAAGCAATAGTAAAAATACCCCATCTACCTAAGGTAAGACAAGACCTTAGATCTTTGCAAGGCTCGGTGTTGCCGACCTTCAATCTACAATATTTTTCTTCTAAAACTCTGGCCTATATTTGCATACTATTCATTATCAAGAGTATGACTTAGGTATCGAAGGGATGTTTGTGGAGAGCTTACCATTGTCAATATGATGCCTTTTTCGTGTATCTCAGGCTATCATCAGCAAGAGCTCATCGTCAAATATTAAAGGAGATCACTGGGACCTCATCATTGAGCTTAATCCTACGGACTCAATCATGTAAGTTATTTCTCAGCATCAACAATAACAACACAAAATTTCATAAAAATGATTTTATAATGATTACCATATTTATTATTATCCCTTGATTTATTTATTGGTACTTAACAAGATTACTTTATTGTGTCTTGGAGGAGAATTAAAATATTTTGTTTAAAGAAATGACAATATATAACTTATTTTGTACGCTTTTTATTTATAATGTTTATGATATGAATAATTATTTTCTGTGAACTCCATTAGGATGTATTTTTTTAATATATTAGAGTCATGTTGAGCTTACTATTATATTATACATGGTTTACTATTTAGTAAAGTAGATTTTAAATTTAATGAAATTATGCCATGCCCCACGACCTAAATCGGAGTGCAACAAGGCCTGCACACACTAATCTGATGATGACTTCATCCCAATGATATATCAAGCATATAGTCATTGCTACACATTTTTTTATTTATCAAAATAGGTCAATTTGAAAAAGATTTTTTTTTAAAATATAAATTTTTAGAAAAAAAAGGACTAATATTAAAAGCCGACAAGAAAACGCAAGCCTAACCATTTATGTCCTCAAACAATCCTTGCTCACAATCCAATTCACATCAACTGCCAAGGAAAGGAACAAAAACAATTAGTTAGGGCAGATTCAGTAAGGGGGTGTTTGTTTGCATGCAAGTGAAAGATGAAAGTGAGAAAGTTACTTTTATTTAACAATTAAGGTGTTTGTTTACATGTAAGTGGTTATGAAAGTGAGATGTAAGAAAGTTGCCACGTAAGATTTAATGCAATTTTGACTTCCCCTAAAAAAGTGGTGAAGTCACATGAAAGTGACAAAAAAGTAACTAATTTAATTAAATAATTTTAATTATATTTTCTAATTAATCTTATTTTGCCACATCATCTTCACATTGCACTTTCGATAATAATTTAATTTTTCAAACAAACACTATATTTCACTTGCGTGCTGACATGGATGTAAAAGTTATTTGTAAAAAAAAGTAACTTACATATTTTAAATTCACTTTCAGATTGCCAAACACCCCCTAAGTATCGATAAAGGAATAGGAATCAAAATGGATGAACTTGTGAATAATAATTCACTGTAAAAATAAAACACCTAGCCAACCAACTCACTTTAAGATGCAACTCACCGTATTACTTATCCCCCATCCCCATATTTATTTAAGTTATTTTTTATACATGTAATGTTTATGCACTAAATCTCAATCTTTCAAAGTACTAACCATACAACTAGTTAGGCGTTATGTACCATCATTCACATCAATGTTGGTAGCTAACTACAAAGTGCGTATTGTTGGATGCTTTGTTCATGAAAAGACAATTTTGCCTTTGTGAATAGTCCCACATTGGAAAATGAGATTGTTCATGAAAAGACAATTTTGCCTTTGTGAATAGTCCCACATTGGAAAATGAGATGAATAGTATAGGGTATATAGTGGTTCTCTCCTTATTGGGCTTTGAATAGTGTTTTGGGTTTTGTGGGCTTTGCATATCTACCACACGCGCGCGCACGCACGCCTCCATTCGCGCGCCGCACCGCACACACAAACATTTTTGCTTCTCAAGTTTTTATTTTTGCACGTTTTACACGTTCTGTAACGGCTGCATGCGGGTAACGGAAGCAAGATTTGTGCGTAACGGTCCCTTGGTTTCAGCGGGGGTTACACCTTTCCTCACCTATATAAGTAGGCTTGGAGCTCATTCAGAAGTACACAAACGAAGAGAAGAACTTCTAAGCTCTCTTCTTTCTCTACTCTCATTTCTCCAAGAAATTTCGGCTACATATTTCTATTTCTATTTTTTGGGCAACCGTTTTTGTCTGAGCATAAGCTCTGTGACTCACGCCCGAGTGCAGAGGCCGGCCGATTCCGGAGGTTTTTACCGCTAGGGGAGAGGAGACAAATTGCGTCAGGGCGATAGGCGGGTCCTTAATCTTCTAGGGCAGTGATATCATGACTGCTCCCGATCAGGCATGAATTTTTTAACTCTCTAATTTGTTTTTTTATATTATTATATTCCTGTTTTGATAGCAATCTAGAAGATTAATTAAAATTTCTTGCTGTTAATAAAAAAAATTAAAAAAATTACTGTTCATCGGGATTACTGTTCACCCGAATCTTTATTGTAATTACTTGTTGTATTAGTTAATTTTTTTAATTTGTTGCATCTAAATTAGTTAAAAAAATATTTATTTCTTTGCTGCTTCTGTACTCAATTTCTGCACCTGTCACTTTTCATATATATATATATAGTAAAGAAAAAAAATCTTTAAGTGAACCGGTTCAAGTTTTCTTGGATTAGTTGGTGTCTAAGGCGATGTTTAAGGGTTGCATAAAGCGCTCTGCAAGAAACGAGGTACTTAATAGATCTTTGATCAACCTCTAGTACTATCCTTACCTGGCCAAACTACCCGAGTAAAACTTTAATCTTTTCACTTTTAGAGTTTTTGGTTAAGAGCAATTTCTGGTCTAGTTGTATTGACAAAATCTTTCATTTGATCAGATTATATCTACATAGACTAGTAAACTTGAATTGGACTTATGGCAATTCCTGATCATTCAAAAAGTGTCAAACATGAGAAGTTCACCGGTGTTAACTATAAACGGTGGACTAATCAGATGAAACACTGACTCACTACCTTAGGTCTTTTATCTGCTATTGACACTTCTGAGTCATCTACTAGTGGTTCTCAACCTTTGACTCCTGATCCTACTCAACCTGCTCCTTCCACTTCTGGTTCTAGTGCTAGCTCATTTTCTAGCTCTATGAAACCAAAAAAAATCAATTATCATTGTTGTCATAGGATTCTTAGTGCAATTGCGGACAACCTTTATGACATATACTATGAGTTCAAAAGTGCAAAAGACCTATGGCAAGCTCTTGAAGCAGAATATGGCTATGATGATGCCGGAATTCTGCGTTTCACCTCCTCCTCCAATAAGTTCATGATGGTTGATGACAAGCCCATTAATGAACAAATTCATGAATTCCTAGATTTCCTCTGTCATCTCCAATCAAAAGGAAACACTTTTACCGACGATTATAAAGTTTCCTGTTTGATTGATAAACTTTCTCCCTCATGGTCTAGATTTGCTGGAGATCTCCGACACAAACAAGGAGATCTAACCTTAACTGAAGCCCTCAAGGCTATTCGTATTGAAGACCAGCATAGGCAAAATTCCAACACCAAGAATGAAACAAAAGCTAAAGTAAACTTGGTAGAGGATAAGCCTAAATCTAAGAATTTCAAACCCAAAGGGAAGAAATTCAAGAAAAATCAACAATCTTTCAACAAATCTTTTAACAAATCCTCCTTCAAATCAAATCCCAATTCTTCCAGCCATAAGTCTGATGAGAAGTTCTGCTTTGTCTGTGGTAGAACCAACCACATGGCTTACAACTGTTTCTTTTGGAAGAAGAAACCGACCAAACCTGCCCTTAAAGGAAATGGATCCAACAAAGTTAATATGATTGAAATGAATCCAACCTCCTTCAGGTTAGCCTCTTCATCTTATATTGTAAATTATCTAACTTCTTCCACTGATTGGTATTTGGATTCCGGAGCAAATATCCACGTCTGTAATGATCGCTCTTGGTTTTCAAATTATCAGGAATCACGTGGAGGAAGCATAAGCTTAGCAAATGACTCCACTAAATCAATAATAGGAAGTGGACATATAGAGCTCACCATCACTTTTGGGAAATCTCTTCATCTGCAAGGCGTTTATCATGTTCCTTCTCTCCGTCGCAATCTGATTAGTGAATCTCTTCTTCTTAGAGCTAGTTATAGCATTGTAAAAGAATCCAATAAATTTGTGATTACAAAGAGTAATGTTTTCATAGGAAAAGGTTTTATCTGTAATGGCCTTTTCAAACTCAATGTAATCAATTCCAGTTCTAATGAAATTTCTGAGTCTTCTGTTATTCAAATTGTTGAGTCTTGTGATGTTTGGCATGGACGATTTGGACATGTCAATTTCCAAACCTTGCAGAGAATGAGTAAATTAAACCTCATTCCCAAATCTTCTCATGATCCCTCATCTAAATGTGAAATCTGTGTTCAAGGGAAACACACTAAAAAACCCTTCAAGTCTATAACTAGAAACTCTGAACCCCTCGAATTAATTCATAGTGATGTGTGTGACTCTAACCGAGTTCTCACCCGAGGGGGTAGGAGATATTTTGTGACTTTTATAGACGATCACTCCAGATATTGTTACACCTATCTTCTCAAAACTAAAGATGAAGTCTTAGATAGGTTTAAGGTGTTCAAAGCTGAATCTGAGAACCAACTTGACAGGAAGATCAAGATTCTAAGATCTGATTGTGTGGGGGAGTATACCTCAAATCATATGACAGAATATTGCCAAGAACACAATATTATTCATGAGGTTACTGCTCCCTATACACCACAGTCTAACGGGGTAGCTGAACGAAAGAATAGAACCCTAATGGACATGGTGAACTGTATGTTACTCAGTTCAGGAGCATCTGAAAATCTCTGGGGTGAAGCTCTTCTTTCTGCTTGCTTCATTCTCAATAAGATTCCCCAGAAAAATTCTGATACAACTCCTTATGAATATTGGAAGGGGAGATCTCGTAATCTAAATTTCTTTCAGGTTTGGGGTTGCTTGGCTAAAGTAGCTATTCCCGAGCCTAAGAAGAGAAAAATTGGTTCTAAGACTGTAGATGCTGCTTTTATTGGATATGCACTAGATAGCAATGTTAACAGATTTCTAGTCATCAAATCTGAAATCAGTGACATATCCAACAATACCATCATTGAAGCAAGAGATGTAGTCTACTTTGAAAACATCTTTTTTTTCAAATCTAAAATCTCAGAAAATCCCAGATCATCCATTCCTTCTGATCTACCATCTTCCAGTTCTTCTCAACCTCTGTAGGCTGTCTAAAAATCACAATAGATAGCTTATCCTCCATCAAACATCGATGATGGAAGTTACAATCTGACAACTTCCAGAAGGCTACAATTTGAAGACTTTCACGTAGATCGCTGAAGGTTACAATCTGACGACCTTCACGACAACCGATGAGAGCTCTAGTTCAACAACATTCACAATCAACATCGGGAGTTACAATCTGACGACTCTCATATTCTCAAGGAGCCAAGACGAAGATTACAAGACAATGATCTTTGCAACGCTATGACAAAAGAGATTACTTTGTGATAATCTCTTCAAGACAAGACGCGGAGGTCCTCCCCGTGTGCCAACATCAAAACGCCAGGGTCGAACCCGCGTTACAACATCAAAACGCGAGGGTCGAACCCACGTTACAACATCAAAACGCCAGGGTCGAACCCGCATTACAACATCAAAACGCGAGGGTCAAAACGCTGGAGTCGGACCCGCGTTACAACAAGCTAAACGTGAGCGACCCTCGCGTTCCTAGGGATCCAGCCAACACCGACCCCCGCGTTTCTAAGCTACAACAAACCAAAACGCGAGCGACCCTCATGTTCATCAATGTTCAACCAACACCCAACTTCGCGTCTCAATTCTAAGAGGCGAAGTTGGGTTCTGAACGATAACTGAAAATCAATTCAGTTGGGGTCGGTTGGAACTTCTTGGCTCGTCAACAGGATCCTTAGAGCATTTCTGGAGCTTTGGAGATCGGCAACAAGATCTTCTTCATCCTTGGCTTATAACCGACTTTCGGTTAAATCAACTCTTTCATAGAGTTTCAAACTCGTTCAGAGTTCTCCACAACGTCAAATCTTGAAGAGAAGACCACGTTCCAGTGAAACAAGACATCGGATCGTCAACGAGAAGCAAACTCGACGCGAGCATTCGAGGGAGGCATCTCATCGCCACCGTAAAGAACCCAGATTTAAACAAAGGGGAGAATCCAGATCATTCTTCTCTCTTTTGTAATCAGGAAATCCAATTGTAACTGAGATTAAAGGAATACAAATCAATTTTCCTTCATTTCTTTTACTGCAAATTTTCCACCAAACAAAAGATGACGACTCCGCTGGGGACTAGCTTCTCTGAAGAAGTGGTGGTGCAATCCGATGTCCATCTCACAGGAACGACCGGTGAAACTCTGATCATCGAGTTCGATCAAGCCAAGTATGAGGAAGCCCTTTCCTCCGGATCCCTTAGCCCTAAGGCTATGCGCAAGTTCCGCAAGATCTCCAAGAAGACTAAAGCTCCAATCTCTGCTGAATCGCCAAAGGAAGTGCTCTCCTTTGGATTAGACTGCTCGGACAGTCCCTCCCCCGATGGAGTGGGCTCAGCTTCAGCCAAACCCGTGCCAAGACGACGGGTATCCGGTCGAAAGATGCTCATTGAGGCGACAAACTTGATCAACACAGATGGTGACGTCGCTACAAAGGCCTTGAAGCGGGCTAAGAAGAATGCTGCTCGACGCAGGAGGAGATCCCTACGACGAGCACATCTCCGAGAATGTCGATCTTTAAGTCAACACAAGCTTCGTGTTTGTGAGCCTAAACGCGACCCAATGCCCTACATTTCTGTTTCAGAATGCAAGACTCACGTCTATGAGCCCAAACATAGGCTCTGTGTGAAGAAGACTGAGCGCAACCCTCAGGGGCGTGTTCCACAAAATGAACGCAACCCTCAGGGGTGCGTTCCACAAAATAAACGCAGCCCTCAGAACTGTGTTTCATCAGCAGAACCTGGAGCTCAGGCATGCGTTCGGTAGATTGAGGGGCGGATGTCAAAAGTCCATGGATTCAAGGCATCTCAACCAGATCCATGTTCACCAAGAACCAGTCTTGTCCAATCATGGGCTGGGGGCTCCAATTCAAAGCTCACGATCAGTGAGTAGTTCTCCTCGAATCTTCACAACAGATTTGAGAGAGTTCATATCTAGAGAAAGACCGATGCAACAAGTCATTCGTTCATTCCAATGTGAACGGCTGATTCCTACGGGCCTCTTGGGATGTCAATGCTGCTCATATGCGGCCCAACTGTTGACCAACGACGGCGTTCACACAAGAAGAAGACTTCTGAGGATGAATACCTTAGAGTCACTTCTAACATGATCGGCAGAGGGAGATCATCAGTTCCTAGTTCCGATGAGTCAGAGAACGATCAGTCTCCTGGCTTGAAAGACTTCCTGAATAAGTCTGATGGAGTTTATCAACATACTCGGACGCGAACAGGAGCCATTCCCCCTGTCAACTATCGGAGGTTAGCTAGAGGAACTAATTCCGATGATGAACACTCAGCCATTGCGGAGTCTCAATCATCAAGCTCTTTCATTGGGCATGAGACCTTCACCCACATGGCAGAACATCATGAAGATCTTTCAAAGAGGGTTGCTGAGCAAGACGCCATGCTCAAATCACAGCAGAAGACCCTCAATGAACTCCTAGACCTGTTGACTCAACTCGTCGTAGATAAGGCTAAATCTCAGAAGACAGATTCGCCACCTATGCAAGAATCCTCCCGGAGAGGAAAAACGTCATCATCCCGACCTCACACAAGCAAAGGGAAGAGAAAAGTGGTTGATGACACGGCTTCTGACCAAGAAGCCCACAACCTAGAATCTTCCTCTGATGAAGAAAGACAGATGGAGAACGAACATAATCTCCAGTCTGCCAAGATGGAAGAATTGGAAGCCCGCCTCAATGTCATTTCTAACAAGCGAGCTCCAAGACGAGGGAGTTGTCAGACCCTATCCTGCCGAATGGGATGCAGCCCCTTATCCTCCAAAATTCGAGGTCCCGACGCTACTAACTTTTGACGGCACGGGATCACCGAACCAACATATCTATCATTTCAAGTCACAGACTGGGAATGTGATATCAAACGACGCCATACTGGCTCGATTATTCATTGGTACCCTCAAGGGAGTTGCCTTTGAATGGTTCAGAAAACTACCTGCCGGATGTATCCAAAGGTGGGCAGATTTAGAGAGACTCTTCCTGTCGAGATTTTTTGAAGAGGATACGGAAGTCTCCATCCATACCCTTCTCGCCACTAAGCAAAAGAAGAGGGAGTCCGTGAAAGCCTTCGTCAAAAGGTTTTGAAATATGGCTCTGCGATGTCCGACAGATATGACAGTCTACCCTAGTGCAGACCTGTCGACACAATTTGCAAACCGACCTCCTAGCCCAAATAGGAGTTGCTAACTGTCACGTTAACAACTACCTCTGATAGTCAAGCTCGTTAGATTGTGGCCCACTAGGCGACGTGCCATGTCTACCCTTTTTCCCCATGCACTTATTCAAGACTGGGGGTTGATTTATTTGTAGTTCATTGGATTCTGAGTAATAAATTTTCTGAGTTGTTATGTTTAATAGAATACCTCTGTCAACCACAAAATCTACCAAAACTATCACGTCCCTCAACTTGTCAATCCGCTTCAATAGGATGGCGGGTCCACCACAACTATCACGTTAATGATCACCTCTGATAGTCCTTTTCCTCCAAATTCCCCCACCAATCCTCTTCAAGTAGGATGGCGGGTCCACCAAAACTATCACGTTAACCGTCACCTCTGATAGTCCTATTTTCCTCCAAATTCCCCCACCAATCCTCTTCTAGTAGGATGGCGGGTCCACCAAAACTCTCACGTTAGCAGTTATCTCTGATAGTCAAACTCATCAGATAATGGCCTACCATGTGATGTACCTCTATTCCGACTTCATGGATAGTGCCCCACTAGGTGATGTGCCTTGTCTACCTCTTTTTATTCCCCTGCTAAGTCTTAATCAAGACTGGGGGTTGGTTACTTGGAATCCATTGGATTAAGAGTAACGAATCTTTCACATTGTCGAGTTAACATTACACATCTGACGATCATCATCCCCACAGAGTATGAATTTAGTTTGCATCACTCTCAACTTGTCACGTTAACAATACATCTCTGACAATCAACTTATCAATCCTCTTCAATAGGATGATAGGTCATCAAAATTGCTCAAATCGTAATCTTCCCCAGTAAGACACTAAGTCTTCAAAATCTGAGTATCAAAATTCATCGCTTCTGATGATAAACACAATTAGCAATTCTCCCCAGTGAGACGCTAGTCCCCAAAATCTTGTTCAAATCACAAGTACACAAATCCTGTCACGTTAACACTAAACCTCTGACAAAACCCACTTATCAATCTTCTTCAATAGGATGATAAGTCCACAAAGTTGCTCCAATCGCAACACATTCTCCAACCCACTTATCAATCTTCTTCAATAGGATGATAAGTCCACAAAGTTGCTCCAATCGCAACACATTCTCCTGTCACGTTAATACTAAACCTCTGAAAAAACCCACTTATCAATCCTCGTCAATAGGATGAAAAGTCCTCAAAGTTGCTCTGATCGCAACATTCTCCTGTCATGTTAATATCACACCTCTGACAAACCCACTTATCAATCCTCGTCAATAGGATGATAAGTCCTCAAAGTTGCTCCGATCGTAACATTCTCCTGTCACGTTAACACTAAACCTCTGACAAAACCCACTTATCAATCCTCATCAATAGGATGATAAGTCCACAAAGTTGCTCCAATCACAACACATTCCTGTCACGTTAACAATATACCTCTGACAACAAACCACTTATCAATCCTCGTCAATAGGATGATAAGTCCACAAAGTTGCTCCAATCGTAACACATTCCTGTCATGACAACAATCAACTTATCGACTCTCGTCAATAGGATGATAAGTCCACAAAGTTGCTCCTATCGCAACACAATTCCCGTCATGTTAATATCACATCTCTGACAAAATCAACTTATCAATCCTTTTCAATAGGATGATAAGTCCACAAAGTTGCTCCAATCGCAACACAAATTCCCGTCGTGTTAACACCAAACCTCTGACAATCCACTTATCAATCCTCTTTAATAGGATGATAAGTCCACAAAGTTGCTCCAATCGTAACATAATCTTGTCACGTTAACATCACACCTCTGACAAAAACCCACTTATTAATCCTCGTCAATAGGATGATAAGTCCACAAAGTTGTTCTCATCACAACACAAATTCCTGTCATGTTAATATCACACCTCTGACAAACCCACTTATCAATCCTCATCAATAGGATGATAAGTCCACAAAGTTGCTCCAATTGCAACACATTTTCTTGTCATGTTAACACCATACCTCTGACAATCTACTTATCAATCCTCGCCAATAGGATGATACGTCCACAAAGTTGCTCCGATCGCAACACAAAAAATAATCTTGTCATGTTAACACTAAACCTCTGACAAATTCACTTATCAATCCTCTCCAATAGGATGATAAGTCCACAAAGTTGCTCCAATCGCAACACACATCCTGTCACGTTAACACTACACCTCTGACAAAAATCAACTTATCGACTCTCCTCAATAGAGCGATAGGTCCATAAAATACTGTTAGATTAACATAACACCTCTAACAATCAACCCCCCTAATGAACTTGTTAATCCTTTTTTTAACAAGAATAGCAAGTTTTCATTATAAAATCCCCAGCGGATTAAAGATTTTCTAGAATTATCCTAGTGATAATAAAGAAAATTTTTGAATTTTACTTTAGGTAAAAATTCATGCCAAGTTAATACTATACCTCTGGCACTTCCAACTTTCTTTCGGTGTTTCAAGCCACACAGGAAGAAACGACACAAAAAATCCATGCCTTCATGCATGGGGGATTTTATCTCGATCCCTAATTAGAGATAAGTCTACGCCTAACACGCGTTGTCGGTTAATCTTTCGTCGTGAAAAAGACACCAGGATTCATGCCTGGGGGAATCTATCTCGACCCCTAAACAGAGATAAGCCTGCATCTAACACATGTCGCCGGGTGGTTCGTTCCCGCGAAAATGACCAAGTCTACGTATTCAACATCGTAGTAGGTCGTTATTAATAACGCCGAAATCCATGCCTTACACGTATAGGGAATTTTATCCCGAATCCTAAGTAGGGATAAGTCAACGCCTAACACGCGTTGCCGGTTAGTCTTTCACCGTAAAAAGGACAAAAGTCTACGTATTCAACATCGTAGCAGGTTATTATTAATAACGCCGAAATTCATGCTTTACACGCATGGGGGACTTTATCTCGATCCCTAAACAGAGATAAGCCTGCATCTAACACATGCTGCTGGGTGGTTCGTTCCCGCGAAAATGACCAAGTCTACGTATTCAACATCGTAGCACCAAAATCCATACCTTTCACGTATGGGGGACTTTATCTCGATCCCTATTACATGTGGAACGGATTCAAATAATTCACATGCTAGCCTGACTCAAACGGTAATCGGTAAAGGCTTATCAAATCCGTTGATGGCCGAGGGTTTGCCAAAAATCCTATGCATGTTCGTAGATCCATTAGCTTGATGGATGTGAGCCGAGACTTGAAACAGATGAGCTAAAGACAAGTTTCAAAGACTTAGTCAAAAATGCACGGAAGCCACTTCCATGTCTCAAGTCAAAACGCCAAGGTCAGACCCGCGTTGTAAAAATCATGACGTCGAGGTCACACCCGGGTTCCAACTTTAAAAACGCCAAGGTCAGACCCGCGTTACAAAAATCATGACGCCGAGGTCACACCCGGGTTTCAAATTCAAAACGCCGAAGTCAGCCCCGCGTCTCAAATTCAAAACACAGGGGTCCACCCCCGCATTCCAGAAGCAGGATTATGACGCATACCTTCACAAAGGTCCTACGTGGCAAATCCCTTCAACCAAGATGTCTTCGAAGCGAGTGCAGAGAACGACTCCTTTACGACAAGAAATCAACAGCTCCAGGATCAGAGTGAGATCCAAAGTATTCCGAAAATTCGTCCCAGTCAACCGCGAACTTTCAAAAATTTTGGAGGGGGTTCTGTAGGCTGTCTAAAAATCACAATAGATAGCTTATCCTCCATCAAACACCGATGATGGAAGTTACAATCTGACGACTTCCAGAAGGCTACAATTTGAAGACTTTTACGTAGATCGCTGAAGGTTACAATCTGACGACCTTCACGACAACCGATGAGAGCTCTAGTTCAACAGCATTCACAATCAACATCGGAAGTTACAATCTGACGACTCTCATATTCTCAAGGAGCCAAGATGAAGATTACAAGACAATGATCTTTACAACGCTATGATAAAAGAGATTACTTTGTGATAATCTCTTCAAGACAAGATGCGGAGGTCCTCCCCGTGTGCCAACATCAAAACGCCGGGGTCGAACCCGCGTTACAACATCAAAACGCGAGGGTCGAACCCACGTTACAACATCAAAACGTTAGGGTCGAACCCGCGTTACAACATCAAAACACCAGGGTCGAACCCGCGTTACAACATCAAAACGCGAGGGTCAAAACGCTGGAGTCGGACCCGCATTACAACAAGCTAAACGTGAGCGACCCTCGCGTTCCTAGGGGTCCAGCCAACACCGACCCCCGCGTTTCTAAGCTACAACAAACCAAAACGCGAGTGACCCTCGCGTTCGTCAATGTTCAGCCAACACCCAACTTCGCGTCTCAATTCTAAGAGGCGAAGTTGGGTTCTGAACGCCAGATTAGGCGTTTTGACTTGTTCAAACACGAGCTGAACGGTTCCAAAACCGTTTCCCACGATCTGAGGGGATCACAACTCCACTCAGGAGTGATTTAAGGGGCGGTTACATCCCATTAGCCTCACTTAGGAGCGAATTAAGGAGGTGGTTACACCCCTTAATCCCCTATAAATAACTAAAAATCAATTCAGTCATCATTGAAGCAAGAGATGCAGTCTACTTTGAAAACATCTTTCCTTTCAAATCTAAAATCTCAGAAAATCCCAGATCATCCATTCCTTCTGATCTTCCATCTTCCAGTTCTTTTCAACCTCTTGATATTGAACCTCGAAGAAGCAAAAGAGGTAGAATCGAAAAGGATTTTGGAGAAGACTTCCTTACCTTTCTTGTTGAAGGTGATCCAAGCTCATTCCAAGAAGCAATGGATTCACCTGAATCTCCTTTCTGGAAAGAAGCCATTGATAATGAAATTAAATCTATCATGGAAAACCATACTTGGATACTCACCGACTTACCTCCAGGTTGTAAACCTATTGGTTGTAAGTGGATATTCAAGAAGAAACTCAGAGCTGATGGTTCCATAGATAAATTTAAAGCTAGATTAGTAGCTAAAGGCTTTACTCAACAAAAGGGCATTGATTATTTTGATACATATTCTCCTGTAGCCCGAATATCAACTATCCGAGTATTACTAGCCTTTGCTGCTATCCATAAGCTTATCATACATCAGATGGATGTCAAGACTGCTTTCCTGAATGGTGATTTAGATGAAGAAATCTATATGCACCAACCTGAAGGCCTCATTGCCAAGGGTCAGGAAAACAAAGTCTGTAAGCTTGTTAAATCTTTGTATGGTCTTAAACAAGCTCCAAAACAATGGCACCAGAAATTTGACAACGTCATTGCACAATATGGCTTCACTGTGAATGAATACGATAAATGTGTCTATTCTAAAGTGATAAACAATGACTATGTCATTCTCTGTCTCTATGTTGATGATATCCTTATCTTTGGAACAACACTTGAATTAATTTCAAAGGTTAAGGATTATATTTCCAAAAACTTTGATATGAAAGACTTAGGTCTTGCAGACATGATACTTGGAATGAAAATCTCTAGAGACACTAGAGGAATATCTTTGAGTCTTTCCCATAGCATTGATAAAATGCTAATCAAATTCAACTTTCATAACTCTAAACCTATTTCCACACCTTATGATTCTTCTATATGCTTGAAGAAGAATGAAGGTGAACCTGTCTCCCAGCTAAAATATTCTCAGATGATTGGATCTCTTCTTTACATATCCAACCGAACCAGACCTGATATAGCTTATGCTGTAGGGAGACTGAGTCGGTATACTAGCAACCCTAGCAAAGATCATTGGTCTGCCTTAGAAAGAGTATTCAAATATCTAAAAGGCACAATTGACTATTGCTTGACTTACACTGGTTACCCTGATGCTATAGAAGGGTATAGTGACGCCAATTGGGTCACGGATTCCAACAGTGTAAAGTCTACATCTGGATATGTATTTCTTTTTGGTGGTGCTGCTGTATCCTGGAAATCATGTAAGCAAACAATAATTGCTAGGAGCACCATGGAATCTGAGCTGATTGCTCTTAATACTACTTGCACAGAAGCCGAATGGTTAAAAGATCTTCTCTCTGAACTTCCTTTGGTCCCTAAACCCTCTCCTCCTATTTCCATTCACTCTGATTCTAGATCTACCATAGAGCTTCTAAAGCAAGTACATGTAAATAAAAAACATAACAGACATATTCAAATAATATATAAGTCTGTACAACGCCTATTAAGCAAAGTTGTGATCTTGGACTTTGTAAAGTCTGAGAAAAATCTTGCTGACCCTTTGACTAAGGGATTATCCAGGAGTGTGGTTCTGGATTCATCGAGGGAGATGGGGTTAAGCCCATAAATGAGGTCACTGACAGCGGCAACCCAACCCTTATTTGGAGACGTAGTCCCAATGTCGGTTCAATGTGGTAGAAACAAGATGGACAAGTGACTCTCGTGTGGAGCATTGACCTAGATATTTTTATATATCATTATGTAGCATTTGCTACTATCCCTTCTCTATGATGACGATGCTCTTATGATACAGCTGGCTAGGTTGAGTTTTACTCTTAATAGGTCCAACACGTGTATTGTGGGGGGTATTAAATAAACAGCTGTAGTACCCTTTGAGGACTTACCTACGTGAGAGGAACCGTGATGGCCGCGGTTGGGGGGGGCAGGGCTGACCCCTAGAAACTCTCATGAGTAGGTTTTTTATAAGAATGGCATTTAACGCTCAACCCGCTTAGCTCAATAGATGAAAACGGATTGTGTGTGTTTTTATCAATACCTGATCCAAGGGGTCTAATTCAAGGCCTAGTCCATTATGTCCCTCAGGTGGGGTTTAATTCACCAAGGAAAGGTTCAAAGCCGAAAGCTACCTCTTCCGAATTCACGATACAAAAGGTTGCCCAACCTATATTTATTTTGTGATTTATTTATTAATTTATTATTTTCAGTCAATATTGCCTTTTGGGGGGACTGTTGGATGCTTTGTTCATGAAAAGGCAATTTTGCCTTTGTGAATAGTCCCACATTGAAAAATAAGATGAATAGTATAGGGTATATAATTGTTCTCTCCTTATTGGGCTTTGAATAGTGTTTTGGGTTTTATGGGCTTTGCATATCTACCACACATGCGCGCGCGCACGCACGCCACGCCTCTCCTCGCCCGCACGCGCGCACCATGCCGCACCACACACACACACATTTTTGCTTCTCAAGCTTTTATTTTTGCACGTTTTACACGTTATGTAATGGCTGCATGCGGGTAACGGAAGCAAGATTTGTGCGTAACGGTCCATTGGATTTAGCGGGGGTTACACCTCTCCTCACCTATATAAACAGGCTTGGAGCTCATTCAGAAGCACACCAACGAAGAGAAGAACTTCTAAGCTCTCTTCTTTCTCTACTCTCATTTCTCCAAGAAATTTCGGCTACATATTTATATTTCTATTTTTGGGCAACCGTTTTCGTCTGAGCATAAGCTCTGTGACTCACGACATATTTATATTTCTATTTTTGGGCAACCGTTTTCGTCTGAGCATAAGCTCTGTGACTCACGCCCGAGTACAGAGGCCGGCTTATTCCGGGGGTTTTTACCGCTAGGGGTGAGGGGACAAATTGCGCTAGGGCGATAGGCGTGTCCTTAATCTTCTAGGGCAGTGATATCACGACTGCTCCCGATCAGGCCTGAATTTTCTAACTCTTTAATTTGTTTTTTTATATTATTATATTCCTGTTTTTACAGCAACTACGTATACAATCCTTAACCTAGGAGATCAAATACCTAGTTGTCTAGGAGCATGTTACTGAACTCGTCTAGCACATAGGATTAACAAAATAAAATCCCATCAATGTCAATATTCAGCACCATTCATCTTGTAGCAATGGTTATAATGTCATTTGAATCGCCTATAAGTATTTCATTAATTTATATCAATGTGCTGAGTTATTTGACTATCAAGATACTCTGTAATCTAGTGTAGTAAAATGAAGGACGACTCCAACACCGCCAAATCATCAAATACTCTTCCAAGCCACATTACTTGAAATAATATTATAATCTCTCATTAATTTTTAAGTACCAAGTCTCTTCGGACATAATTGAACACTTTAAAATGTTAATATAACAACTCATGTCTGATTGTTAGTTGAATACTCAGTTGAATTAAGAGGATGTAAAATCAAAAATCATCCAACATATCTCAAAAGGGTTGTGGGGAATAGGAGAACTTTATTTTGAGTTTAAACAGTAATTCATCCTCATTTGATTAGCGTAGTTTAAAATGGTTATATCAGATTAAATTAAAATGGTAAACTTAAACACAAATTCAACTCTCCTCAAATATTTTGATTTGATGTGCTCACGGACAACTATGATAAAAACAAACTCAATAGTAAGGGTCTCCAAGAATTAACAACGTAATCAAACAAATCCCTAACCGAGACGACTCAAGCCATTTTCGTAGTTGATTCGATCGGTTGACAACTTGTGTAGCCAAGTCAAAAGATGATACTTATCGGCCAATCCACCAGATCGACCCGTACTAGGCCTACTGATCAGTCGACAAACTCGCGTAGCTGAGTCAAAAGGTGGTGCTAGTCGGCCCTTGACCAAACAAATAGAGAAATGACAATTATCTCGAAACCCTCGCTAACCAGTTTCCCTTGCATTAACTGCTCTGACAAATCATCATTACTCTAGCTCTCATAGTCTTTATGACTCATCGGACCCAGTCAGCGCCAAGCACCTGCTGTCGTTTCCTTGTTATATGACCAGATGAATCACCATATTCTGTGGCCAACACCTGGAAGATGATTGTCGACTCATCTGCCTAGTTGGACCCAGCCTAAGTTACATCTTTGCCCTTACAATCCACTATAAAAGGGAGCAGCATTGTATGGGGGTAAGGGATGGTTTTTTCAGGCAACTTTGAATTACTACCTCTATGTTTACCACTCAAGATCAATTACTACCTTGATCGTTGGAGGAACAACCGAAGATCCTAACTTTTCCCTCTTACGAGCTCTTTATGTGCAAGGAAGAATAGTAAATCCCAAAACCTACCATCTGAAGGAGTTTGAGGACCTAACACTCATAATCCTCACATAAACCTCCTGTTTGATAATTGACATCAACAGTTTGGCGCCTACCGTGAGGCCTTCTTTCTTTTTCAACTATGATGTTTGGTTCTGAGCGCCCTGGTAGGCATGTCCACCTAGTCCCTGAAGAACCACGTGCGGACTACGTTATTCAAGCCCAGCTAGAGGAACACGCTCAGCGGATCTCTCTATTTTCTAGCAGTAGTTTGCAACTTTCACCAATGAACTTCTTAACCAAATTCATCCCTAACAACCTTCCTCATCACTGGCTCCACCACCTTTAGCAGGCCAACAACCTCTCGGCTGGAATCAAAAGTTTTCAAGTCAAGAGGATTTTGGTCGACACGGGAAGTTCTACAGACATCCTGTTCATCGATGCCTATGCGACTCGATGCCTTCAGTCGCATAAGCATCGATAAATCCAAGCTGCAACCTTGCCGAGGTC
>NW_017972987.1:11860-38806 GCF_001876935.1 Asparagus officinalis | reverse complement strand
CCACCTAATGGTTGACGAGTACCCTCGTCGGTCCATTATTCAGACTTAGTTTTTAATGATGAATCTTAAGTCAGCGTACAATGTTATTTTGGGAAGAACCACCCCCATAACTTGTAGTAAGTCCCATCCACCTACCACCAAATGGTAAAGTTATTGACTCTTGAAGGTGTCAGAATTGTCAGAAGCAACCAAAAGGAGGTCAGATCCTGCTATCTACTCTCGATGAAAGGAAAAGGATTGCTAGAAACCCTGCCGATTGAGAAGACATGCCTCCAGATGGAGAAAAAATTAGAGCTAGAGAGGACGACTCATGTCAAGGAGATCCATGCAATACCGATCAACCAGGAAGGAGTGAAGAAGGTCAATAATGGATACAACCTCATCTCCTCTCGAAGCTCGCCTCATCTACTTTCGAAACGCAACCTTGACGAGGAGCAGTGATTGTGTTCATATTGGCGAACACCGATGTATTCGTCTGGGGCCTAAAGACATGCTGAGAATCCCCCCCGAAGTGATGAGCCATGAGCTCTCAATCGACCTACATACTAAGCCGGTTTGACAAAAGAAGAGACATCTCGACCCGGAGAGATAGAAGGTAGCTGCAGATGTGATAGACCGTCTCCTTAGAACCAGTTTCATCTGTGAGGTCCAATATCTGGAGTGACTGTCCAACATGGTGCTGGTAAAGAAGGTCCTTAACAAGTGGAGGATGTGTGTGGACTTCACTAATTTCAACAAGGCCTGCTTGAAGCATAACTACACCCCTCCCCAAGATCGATAAGCTAGTCGATGAAAGTGTGGGTTATGAACTATTGAGCCTCATGAACACTTTCTCAGGCTACAACCAAATATTCATGGTGGAGCATGATCAAGAAAAGACCTCATTCATTATGGACCAAGGGACCTATTGCTATATGGTGATGCCTTTCGGTCTAAAAAATGCAGGTGTCACCTATCAGAGGCTGGCCAACAAGATTTTTAAGCTTCAGATCGGTCGCAACGTGAAAGCCTATATGGATGACATCCTGGTGAAGTTGAGGTAGGAGTCGTCCCACATATCGGATCTTGAAGAGACCTTCTTCGTTCTCTAACGCTACAACACGAAGCTTAATCCATCCAAGTGCATCTTTGGGGTATAGTCGGGCAAATTCCTCAAATTCATGATCATCGAGAGAGGCATTGAGATCAATTTTGAGAAGATAGCCGCCATAGAGCAGCTACTCGAGCCCTGCAAACTAAAGGACGTCCAGAGGTTGAATGGGAAGATAGAGGCTGGGTTGCTTTCTCTCAAAATCTACCGAGAGGATCCTCCCCTTCATCAAAACTTTAAGAGGAAGTAAGGAGTTGAAGGAAGGCAAGAGCTAGACCCATGAATGTAGCGAGGCCTTTAAGGAGCTCAAGAAGTATCTTAGCATCCTGCCTTTGTTAAGCCAACCTAGAGAAGAGGAAATCATGTACCTCTATCTAGACATATCCCATGATGCCGTGAGCTCTGTCTTGGTTTGAGAAGATGGAGGGTATTCAAAAGCTAGTGTACTATGTCAATCAGATCTTGAAGGTAGCCGAACTCAACTATCTTTTTATTGAGAAAGCTTCCTTTGTCCTCATCACTTTGGCTAGGAGACTCTGCCCCTATTTTCAGGCTTATATCATCATTATGCAGATGAGTATGGCTCTAGAGAAGGCGCTCGACAACTCTACCACCTCAGGGAGGATGGTTACATGGTCGATTGAGCTCAGCGAGTATGATGTATAGTTTGAGCCAAGAATGACCATCAAAACCCAGGTCTTGGCTGACTTCATCATTAAGACGACCTCCCAAAATGATGAAACATCTGTGCCCCTTCCACCAGCCCAACCAAAGCCTTTGACATCTTGAGCTATTAAGGCATTTACTTCTTGGACACACCATACCCTCGAGCATGACTCTCTAGAGTTTACCTCTTGGTGGTTGCTGAAGATGGACGAGTCCTTTGGCGAAGACGGCAGTGGATCGGGAGTGGTTCTATGCAACCCTAATTGGTCAACACACGAGCACTCCATTGCTTTTAATTTCTCCGCATTGAACAATGAGACCGAATATGAAGCAGTTTTGGCAAGTCTTCGAGCCGCCCAAGCAGTAAAGGCCAAGCGCCTCTACATTTTAGCCAACTCCTAACTTGTTGTCAACCAAGTAAATGGATAGTATGCAGCTGAAGACTTGAGGATGTTCTCATATTTGAAGGAGGTCAAAGAACTGTTGAGTAACTTCACTGACTTCAAAATCACCCAAGTCCCTCGTGCCCTCAACGCTCAAGCGGGTGCCTTATCAAAGCTCGTGTCGACCAGCTCAGGGAGCAATTCTGGACCTATACACACAGACACCCTCAAGCATCCTAACATTATGGAGAAGTCGAATCCGGTCATGCAAGTTGAGAAATCTATAGAATCCTATTGGATGGATCCACTCATCTAGTACCTGGTAGGGGGGTCCTCACCAGTGAATGCCACTAAAGCTAGGAGTTTGTAGAGGAATGTTCGACGATACCTCATCCTCGACAATCAACTTTATCGGTTGTCATACTTCAACAGTGGTGTGGGGCCCTATCTCTGATGTCTTCGACCAACAGAAGCCGCATATGTCCTCAAGCAGATCTATTAAGGAAATTGCGAGAATCATCCAGGGGCCAAAACCCTTGTGCAAAAAGTCATCTGCCAGGAGTATGATTGGCCTACTATCTTGGCCGAGTCAAGGAGACTCGTCTCTTTATGCCAGAAGTGCTAATTCTTTTCAAGCATTCCGCGAGCTACAGCCACTGAGCTCACTTCCATCCTAAGTCTAATTCCCTTCACTTAATAGGGAATAGACTTGTTGGGCCTCTCTCCATAGCGAAAATTTCTGATTGTCACCATTGACTACTTCACCAAGTAGATCGAGGCCGAAACCTTAGCCAAAATTAGTGAGAGCAACATCACTAATCTTGCGTGGAGATCTATTGTCTGCTGATACGATGTTCCCCTCTATTTCATCACCGACAACAACACTCAGTTTGACAACATAGGCTTTTGAGGCTTTTGCGAGAAATGGAACATTAGGCTCAAATTCGTCTCAGTTGTGCACCCAAATTGCAATGAGCTTGCAGAGGTCGCCAACAAATGTATCCTCTAAGCTTTGAAGAAGAAAGTGAACAAGGTAGTTGGGAATTGGGTTGAAGGACTGCCTGGAATCTTATGGTCGCACCACACAACTCACAAGAACTCTACTGGGGAGACCCCTTTCAATCTAGGCACGAGGCCAAGTCGCCCCCAACCTAAAGAACCTATCAAAACTTAAAGATACGCAGTTTAAATTAACAAAAATTTCGCATCTAAAATGTCTACAATAAGAACTTGGCACCTACATAAGCCCAAGGCATGCATTTTTAGGACCTTGTAATCATGTTTAATAAACAGGGTGTGAAGCCGAGTCGACCCATTCGTTGTACATGGCTAAGCCAACTCGACTCTACATCAAACATAAACTTGAGCAATGCATGAAATAAATGCAAGTGAAAAAGATTCACAAATCGAGAAGACAAAAACCTAATTTTCATTCATATAATCTAGACATTTACATCATTGTCTACATTCACATCTACTTTGCAATAAGCAAAAGGAAGCATAAATCTTTAAGGTGCTTAGCTTGGATTGGAAGTAGGACTGGGCAAGGCAACACCTGACTCTGGAGCTGAAGTTGGCTGAAAAGAAGCAAGGATATCCTCTTCATCTTGATGAAGGCCTCCTTTTGATTTCTCACCTTCCTCATTCCCATCATCAACATCCAGCACTAGCCCACCTCATTTCAATTCTATCTCCTTTACGACATTGAGGCAGTAGGCAACTCGGAGGGATAATGAAGATGATGTAGGTTGGGTCAAGATTCATGAGGAAGCTAGCCCAAGAGGAAGCAAAAGCCAACTTTACAAGTCAGAGCCACCTTCGCCTTACCTAGAAGGTTGTCGTGGTATTTATCCACAACTTCTACCCTAAATGCCTCATACTCGAGATAGTCGAGGCGACCCTGTAATGCTTGAATTCAAAATGAAGTGACTCTCGCTGCTTCTTGGCCTCCAATGTCGCTTGGCTCGCCTCCATATTTAGTAGCTCATGTGAGGCCACCTCCTCTTTAAGCTGTACCTAGAGGTTATCGACTTCTCAGCGAGCAGACTGAGCGCGTTCAAAGGCAATCGTGCTCTCTCTCCTCTCAAGTTCAAGCTCACTCTCTAGATATTTCACTCGGCCATCTCACTTGAGAATCTCGTGCTAAAGATGGTTGGTGTTTTCTTTTACCCTCTCGATGGTGGCTAACTTCTTATGGTTGTGGGCTTTGAGTCCCTCGATCATCTTGTCCCTAGTCTCCAGTTCTCGGCGCCATTTGACATCACTCTGTTTCCAGGAATCCAGCTCGACCTCTATAACAACAGCTTTCTTCTTAGCCTCTTCCCGGTGGGGTGAATAGGGTTTATGATAATCTTAATCTGATTTTATGCTAATTAAAACTTATTAACAAATTATTCTTACAAGATAGATATACAAAGTGTTATAAGCAAGAATAAACAATATGAACAAAGGGATATATCCTAGCAATGAGATATACTATGAGATATATACAAGGATATATAAATATCACAAGGGTGTAGGCATAAAAAATTACCTATAGGTTCTCGCACATAGCTCGAGATGAAAAAAAGATGATGAATGTTACTATCCAAGTCAAGAAGGATTATCTGAGTCAAAGAAGATCATCTAATATTGTAGAGAAGCTAAAAAGCATATAAAATAAGTCGGTGAAGCGTACGAGTCTGTGAAACATGCTAAACGATAAAGGAACAACTCAACCAGAAGTTGTGCTTTACCCACAAAAGGGTAAAGTACCATGTGTATCTCGTATACTCCATGAGTGTCTTGCCTATGGGAGGTTATAGAGATCTTCGTAAGCTTTCCAAGGCATCTTAGATCACCTCATTCTAAGATCGGATGAGAAACTTAGAGCCAAGATACCCGAGATAACACAAACTGTCTCGGAAGTGCGAGACAGTCACAACTGTCTCGGAATGCGAGACAGTCATGACTTTCTGGAATCAAATATGAAGAAGGTCAAAAGATAAAAGTTGTAGATCTCTTCATCAGCTTTCCAACTCATCTTAGATCATCTTATTCCGAGATCGGACGATGGAGTTAGAGCCAAAATACCTGAGACAACATAAACTGTCTCGGAAGTGCGAGACAGTCACAACTGTCTCGGAATGCGAGATATTCATGACTGTCTCGCACCAAATATGAAGAAGGTCAAAAGACAAAAGTTGTAGATCTCTTTATAATATTTCCAACGCATCTTAGATCATCTCATTCCAATATCGAACAAGGGAGTTAGAGCCAAAATACCCTAGACAACACAAACTGTCTCGGAAGTGCGAGACAGTCATAACTGTCTCAGAATGCGAGATAGTCATGACTGTCTTGCACCAAATCTGAAGAAGGTTAAAATACAAAAGTTATATATATCTTCATCATATTTCCAACACATCTTGGATTATCTCATTCCGATATCGAACGAGTGAGTTAGAGCCAAAATACCCTAGACAACACAAACTATCTCAGAAGTGCGAGACAGTCATAACTGTCTCAGAATGTGAGACAGTCATGACTGTCTCGCATCAAATCTGAAGAAGGTCAAAAGATAAAAGTTGTAGATCTCTTCATCAGCTTTTCAAGGCATCTTAGATCATCTCATTCCTATATCGTATGAGGGAGTTAGAGCCAAAATACCCGAGATAACATAAACTATCTCAGAAGTGCGAGACAGTCATGACTGTCTCGGAATACAAGACAGTCATGACTGTCTCGCACCAAATCTGAAGAAGGTAAAAAGACAAAAGTTGTAGATCTCTTCATCAGCTTTCCAACGCATCTTGGATCATCTCATTCCGATATCGGACGAGGCAATTAGAGCCAAAATACCCGAGATAGTACAAACTATCTCGGAAGTGCGAGACACACAACCTTGTCTCAGCCATAGAGTTGGTTACAACACGTTTTTTGATGGTCTTTTAGCTTCATAACTACTTGAGATCAACCATAAACGTGGGGAGATAGTTACAAACTGAAGATAAGCCCACTAACCTCATAAAAAGATGACATTTAAGTAGTGGGACGGCGGTTACAAAAGGGGGAGAGCATTTTTAGAGCAATTCGAAGAGAATCGAGCAAATTGGAGCAGATCTGAGCATAGAGAGCAGAGAGAAAACAACAAGAATTGAGTTCCTCGTGTGATTCCTTGAGATTCGAGCTTTGACTTGATCTTAAGAAGAGTGATCGTCTTACTTTGATAAGATATTCACTTCAAATTCCTACTTCGATAAACGAAGGAAGAATCTCTAAACCCCTCACAATCTGTGATTTGGTGGTCCACGAGTCAAAGCACTCCCGGCACAGGCAAAGATCCCGCGCAAGCAGCGATCCAAACAACGATCCTGTGTTTGTTTCTAAGGAGTTTGTAATTTGATTTTTATTGTAAAGAGTAGTTTTACAAAGTACGAAACTTACTCCTTTGTATTCATTGTAATCGATAAACAATTATAATGAATTCTACAACAGAATCTATTCCTCACGCAAACAAACTGGCGACCACAGTGGGAGCCAACAATCTCGTTGCCGAGACCGTCGTGTCGCAGCCGATCAAAATACCGATTGAATCCACGGTCGAGTACGAATTTGACTAAGCAAAGTTTGAGGAGTATTTATCATCCTCATCTGCAAAATCTTACTCGTCTTGCAAATACAGAAAGATTTCGTCTTCTAAGAAGGTTTGTAAATTTTTAACTCCGTCGAATGCTACGGGTGAAAACTCTCGCCTAATTGTTGCTGAGGATTCCACTCGCAACCTCTCTAGTCATAATGACTCTTCTCCAATTAAAGAGTCATTGAATCAAAGCCCGTCGGCACTAACGAAAAGAGCTCGTCAGAGACAACGTCAGCGCTGCGCTCGCCAAATCGCTAAGGTCTTGAAACAAACTGATAGGGTTCGTTATTACGTGGACCTAGATTTGAGGAAGCATCAAGTGGTCCAGTCATTCCAACGACAAACCACTCACCTCTCTGCACAACTCATGATGGAGGAATGGACTCTTGTCAAAAGAACTCGTTCGACTCTCAAAGAACGTATACAAAAGCGTTGTGCAAACGCTGCTCATGCCCGTGTTCTCTTACAACAAAGTCGAGAAAGGAAGAAGGAAACGATGGCCAAAGGATCACTAAAACTCTATAAAGTTTGGACTTCAAAGTCTGGAGTTGTGCAAAATCAGCATTCGGAGCCCGTTAAGACTCCACACCTGCAAGGGGGTGGTTCTAAACGTGTGACTCTTGACATAACATTGGATCGCTCAAAGGTAACAATAAGTTGTCCTGAAAATGCCAACAAGGCTTTACACCCACAGAAGAAGACGTGTTCGTCAAAAGACATCGTTATATCTGAGAGGTCATACCAACAGATGATAGGATTTTCCGGCAATCATACCGATGAATCGTACTATCAAGCTATGGGTGTGAATAAATTTTGAAAGAGAATTATTCGAGAAATAAGCTCTCATTGTTTCTGTGCGTGACTTATAAGAGCAACATTGTCGAAATATGACTACTCCAAACGAGAAGTCATCCCACAAAAAGTCTCAGTGTTCCAGAGGCTTTTTACCGAAATATCAAAGCCTAAGCCGAGACATGTCCGCAAGAAGCTTGCTGTTCAAGAGGATGAATTCCCTGAAGTCACCATCAACATGGCTGATAAAGAAAAATCTAAATGGCATTCAAATGAATCAAATCCCGACTATTCCCCGGGAGAAAAAGTCAATTCAAGAATTGCTCAACAGATGTCTCGACTCCGGTTAGGAGCTATCAGACATAGGGACTACAAGAGAATGCATGAAGGAATGTCTTTGGAGGATGAACTCTCGGACACTTGTTCTACGATCGCTTCTGATGATACAATGTCTAGCACGGGACAAACCAAAGAAGTGTTCACAATCACTTCTGATCAGTTTGCTCAAATGCTTCAAGAAGCTCTAGCCAAGCAACGTGAAGAAATTAGAGCTGAGATGAAGACAGAGATGGAGTTGGCTATCCAACAAATGAGAGAATTGCTAGCTCAACGGCCTCAACCTCCTGAGTCCAGTCAGCGAGCTGAATCCAGCCGCCACACTCAGAATGTTGTAGATGATAGTGATCCAGAAGTGGATGAAGTCATTATGGCTGATACACCTCCTAATAACAATAACATTAGGGGTGGTTCAACGGATCCTCCCAACAATGATATTGGGGGTAGTTCAATTGCACCTCTTAATAATACTAGGGGTGGCTCAATTATTTCTTCTCAATATCACTCAAAAAGAGATGGAGATGATGACAAGAAAATACAAGACCTTGAAAACAAAGTCAATGCTTTGATGTCCGCTCAGAAAGTAAAGAAGACGGGTATTCCGTGTCCCTATCCAAGAGAATGAGATTCAACATCGTACCCGATAAAATTTAATCTGATTAACTTCACACCATTTGACGGGAAGGGCTCGCCTACTCAGCACTTAATTTATTTCAAGTCTCACTTAGGAGTGATCTCTGGAAACAAGGCTTTGATGGTCCGGTCATTCGTCAGCACCCTTCGTGGGCCCGCCTTTGATTGATACCGACGTCTCAAGCCAAGGAGCATTAATTGCTGGGATGATATGGAAAGTTTATTCCTCAGTAATTTCTTCGATGATGACACCGAAGTGTTAATCAGAACCCTTCTGGATGAGAAGCAAAAAGACGGAGAGTCAGTCGACAATATCATCAAGCGCTTCCGTAACAAGGCACTGAATTGCAGAGATCCTGTTACAGAGGAATTCATCCTGCAAACATGCCACAATAATCTCTCCATCGATGTCTTGGAAGCCCTAGGGGTTATACCATCCAAAACTTAGAAGGATTTAAAAATATGTGGTGAACAAGCTGAACACTTTCTTAAAAGAAAGAAAGTTGAGAGAAGCCAACCGACGACATCCGCAATCATTGTGAGCGCGAATCTCGATCCGAAGTTCCAAAAGGAGTATTCTTTCGAAGATGATGAAGCTCCAGCCATCTTGAAATACCTCCTCGCCAATGAAAAAAATCTATCTGCCACCTATTAAGATCAGGAGGGAGCTAAAAGGACTACGGATCCAAACTATTGTGCATACCACAGAAGGGTTCTTCATCTCACTAAGGTTTGCTTTGGACTCAAAAACAAAATCTAAGCTTTAATTTACTCCGGCTTCATAACGGCGAAACAAGGCAAATAAAGATGACCCCTTACTCCATTGGGTACACGAGTATAAACTATTTTCCCTAACTCCAAAGAGTATACGAGTATAAACTGCTTCTTCATGTAACTCCGAAGAGTATAAGAGTATAAACTGCTTCTCCCTTTCCTCCGACAGGTATACGAGGTTAAACTACTTCCCTTATTTTCAATAACGGGAAGTTCCTAGAGAATATTACTCCTAATATTCTTAAGGATAACCCAACAATGTGGCCGAATATAATTGGATTTAGATTCGCCAAAGAGCTGGGGATGGAATACCTCAATTCATTCCAATGGAAAGTTCCTAGAGAATATTACTCCTAATATTCTTAAGAAAAACCCAACAATGTGGCCGAATATAATTAGATTTAGATTCGCCAAAGAGCTGGGGGTGGAATACCTCAATTCATTCCAATGAAAAATTCCTGGAGAATACTACACATGGTATTTTTAAAGATAACCCAAAACCGATTAATTATTCAAGGTGAAAGCCAATCATCAGAATAATTTATTCTTAATCATGATTAAGAACCTCCCACTATGGTCGCCAGTTTGTTTTCTTCAAAAGTCATTTCCATTGATAATTCTATTGAACTTCGGTCGTTTATAATGAATTACAA
Source organism: Asparagus officinalis (assembly GCF_001876935.1). Taxonomy (NCBI): domain Eukaryota; kingdom Viridiplantae; phylum Streptophyta; class Magnoliopsida; order Asparagales; family Asparagaceae; genus Asparagus; species Asparagus officinalis. Next base: position 28,858 of record NW_017972987.1, on the reverse strand, counting down.
TGAAAAATTGAGAAAATTATAACTTTCGAGAAAATAACACAAAAAATCGTTTATCGATTCTTGTTTTGTGGGACTTTGCCTGTGCCGGGAGTGCTTTGATTCGTGGACCACCAAATCACAGATTGTGAGGGGTTTAAAGATTCTTCCTTCGTTTATCGAAGTAGGAATTTAAAGTGAATATCTTATCAAAGTAAGACGATCACTCTTCTTAAGATCAAGTCAAAGCTCGAATCTCAAGGAATCACATGAGGAACTCAATTCTTGTTGTTTTCTCTCTGCTCTTTATGCTCAGATCTGCTCCAATTTGCTTGATCAAGACATAATCCCAAGACATAATCACAGAGGACTCAGCCCCCACTGACTCATCAAGTTGACTCTTTGGTGTCGACACCAAAGGCAATATTGGTCGGCACGAGAGATCCCGATCTCCCATACGAGTTGACATCTTTGTATCAACTCAAAAGATGGTTATTAGCTGAGACAAAATGATATTCTAACAGTCAGACAGGTCGACACTCCTGAGTCGATGCGAAAGGCGGTGTCGATTGACCCTCTCATCAATGACGACTCTACTTAGGGCACTCGACCACTCACTGGGTAATTCTCAGAAACAACTGGAGAGACATCCCCTACTATCAATTAAATTAAAAATTCGACCCCAGGTCCAAGCCCCTATCCCAGAGGATATGTCGACATTTCCATCCACCTCGGACAAGCCTTATCTAGATTTTGGCCTGATAGGTCTCCATGACTTGTCAGCTCAATCACTTCCCGGAGAATGCCGATACACCCTCTCCTATGCCGAAGTGACTTCCCCTCCAGTAGCCAGTCAGCACCTGTAAAGTGAGGGATGATTCAATATGCCTACATGCCTTCGGCCACGCTATCTGTTACTTCCCGGAAAATGTGAAGACACCCTCTCCCGTGACGAAGTGACTTCTCCTCCAGTCGTCAGTCGGCACCTGTAAAGAGAGGGATGATTCACCTTCTAGCTCACACTTTTTCACCGTCATTTTTATGGCCGAAGTGACCAATCTGTCAGGAACATCCTCTTTATATACAAAGGCTATTCGCCATAGCGTAGGGGAGGGCGAGGTTCGCCTAAAACCCTCAAGAGCACGCACTACACAAAAACAAGAACAAACAGTTCTTCGTCCCAACAGGAGCTCACGTAGATCCTCTGGGCATGCACATTGCCACCTTAAGAACCACATCGGTTCTTGACCTTCCCCTTTCCCACTTGAGTTTCACTAACTTGACCGTCGGAGTAACCACGGGGGAACCGGTTCCCGCCCTCTTACGGGTTCTTCTTGTCTATGCAGCGTGGACATCAAGCCCTCGTTCAAGAACCAGGCATAAAGTCAAAGAAGGGAGCGGGCCCTACATCATCCTTCATCACCCCGCAACCATCCTCTTCTAGATTATTCTGTTTGATATTGAGCATCAACATTAGTATGTATCTTTTGTAATATTTTTTGTAACTAATTCAAATCAAAAGTAAAACCAAATCCTCTCATTTAGGCGTTCCTTTCCAATATGGTAAAAGATAAATTTCGGTCTTGTAGTTTCACGTAAAAAACTTTTTCCCAAACTCTGAATTTTTCCGGTCGCAAATGTTCTTCACCAAACTCAGAATTACTTTTTCATTCTCCAAAAATACATCAGGTAATTAATCTAGCACTGTCCTGAAATTACCCTAGAGGGGGTGAATAGTAAGGGTGCCAAACCGTATCCGTATCCGAGGAAATATCCGTAACCGTATCCGTTAGGATACGAATATGGTTACTCAAATCTATAACCAATAGGATATGGTAACGAATATGGTTTTGTAGTGAAATATCCGTATCCGTATCCAAAAATATCCGAATACATATTGGTCATACTCTTACTATAGTTTCGATTATTAGATTATGGATTTGTGGTTAATTTTGATGATCAATATGTCTAATCTTAGCTTTTCAATCATAATGAACATATTAACGAACTCTTTTTGTATCATATGAATATATTTTTCTAAATACTATCTAGTTTTCTCATATCTGTTTTGTATCCGCATGCATATCCGTTTATATATCCGCATCTATATCCGTAACCATATCCGATTTTGGCAGATATGGATATGAATTTTTCTTACCGACGTATATCCGTATCCGTATCCGTATCCGAGATGGGTAAACGGATATGGATATGGTAAGTGCCATATCCGAGCCGTATCCGCTCCGACCGGAGCCGTATCCGCTCCGTTAACACCCCTAGTGAATAGGATAATCAAACAATAATGTGCAATTAATAAAATTCAATACAATTCAAAACACAATATAGTAATATGACAATAATTAAGAGAGAGAGAGAGAGAGAGAGAGAGAGAGAGAGAGAGAGAGTTAGAGATAGTTAGGATAATCAAACAATAATTTGCAATTAATAAAATTCAATACAATTCAAAACACAATATAGTAATATGGCAATAATTAAGAGAGAGAGAGAGAGAGAGAGAGAGAGAGAGAGAGAGAGAATATAGTAATATGGCAATAATTAAGAGAGAGAGAGAGAGAGAGAGAGAGAGAGAGAGAGAGAGAGATAGTGATAGTTAGCCAATTTGCACGCCGATATGTTCACGAGGTTCGGTCCTCTCGACCTACGTCCCCGACCACCTCTCCCGATGGTAATTTACTAACACAACCCGGTTTAAAAGCAGAAACTTCTTCACAACGATCTCCTTGAGATCTAACACTCCACACGATGATCTCCTCGAGATCAAGTTCTCCACACAATACAAGATGATGAAATAATCTCTCTTACAACAATCTTATGGCAAGGATTAAGAGATAAACAATTTGAAGCTCAGGGTTGTGGGATATCAAAGTGAAAAACCAAAATTGAGAACTTGAAAATAAGATGAAAGTTTTGGCTTAGGAGTCTCAAAAACAAAACACAAGTGTTTCTCTTGACTTTCTTAGTTTGGTTGGTTGAATAGTAAACGAGGAATGAGGGTATATATAGGTTCTCAAAACAACACCCTAAAATCAAAAGAAAATCACAAAATCCAACAAAATCCCTGACTGTGACGTCCCAGGGTTCACACAAGGTTGCAGTCCAAGGTAAAACCCGGATTGTCAAACCTACCAAGTACCCAAGTACCAAACACCATGCTACGACATGCTTCACCATCACAGTCACTATCTCTCTAGTAGAAGAAACAAATAGGTGATGCTACAAAACATGCAAATAATAGGAGTAGTACAAAATCAGATATGCACAGAAGAAATATATCAATAAATAAGCCCAACTAAAATAGAATAAAAATATCTCTGAGTCTGAAATACATCTCAATACAATGAGTCAAATGAAACCTCACTAGGGCACTCAGCCTCTACAAAATGAATACAAGTCTAAAGTCTAAATAATAAACATAACTATACAGTGGAGCTTCTGTTAGACCCTAGAGGGGGGTGATTAGGGTCTTATGCTAATCTAATCCGATTTAAATGCTAATTAAAACTAATTATTAAGTTATCCTAGCAAGCATAAAATATAACAAGATATGTGAGCTAGGATAAATAATATACATAAGGATAAACAAAATAAACAAGATAGTGGATGATATAAATAATGAGCTATGGACAATGGCGACAAGAAATATAAACATAAGAGTAAGTGCGCCAAAGCAAACTCAAACACTCGATATGATCACGGAGTTCGGACCTTCCGTCCTACGTCTCCGCTCCCCACTCCCGGGGAGAAATCCACTATCACAACCGGGTTTTCTATGTTAACCCAAATAACGTTTACACCTCACAATATCGGTTTTCAACGTTCACAGATCAACGTTCACAATCACTCATAATGTCAGTTTTTAACGCTCACCGATCAACGTTCACTCCTCACACTCGGTTTTCTAGCTCACCGAAAACTTTACAACACTAACAATGTAACAACAAATGATTTATTCTCTAATACAAAGCGAGAACTCAATTAAACACAACTCAATATTACAATCTCTCACAACCCTAATATACTATGTATGTAAATACTAAAAGCTCAATGTGTGTGTGTGTAACAAAGAGATTAATCAAATCTAAACTCAATATAAAACTAGCTTTAATAAAATGATAATCAAAACAAATAGATATAAAGCTAGAAATAGAGTTTAGAAAACTTCTCAATGGATCAAGAGATTGATGGAGGATGGTTGGATGCTCAAGCACCAATAAGATCTCCTCAAGCTCTTGTGAAATTGATTTCACAAACCCAAAACTCTCAATTGCTTAAAAGCTTCTTAAACACTCTTTTAAACAAACACTAAATAAGTTTAAACCCTTGTTAAACTCTTTTAAAACATTCTCTTGGATTCTTGTGAAGGATGAGAGCAAGGGGATATTTATAGCCTCCCAAAACCTCAGCCAAAAACCCCAAAGGAAAAGACTAAAAAGCCCAAGAATCAGAAATCTGATTTTATACCAAAATGACCGTTGGGGTAAACGACGATCGACCGTGAAAATCTCACGGTCGACCGTGAGCCACTTTCGAGGCTCGGAAAATTTCCAGAGACTTTTGTGGTCGACCGTGGAGGTCGATCGTGGAAATTTTCGAGCTGACGGTCGACCGTGGCTGTCGACCGCGAAAGTTTCTGCTGCCCACTCAGGAAAAGACACAGGCACGGTTGACCGTGACGGTCAACCGCAAATAGATATAAGAAATAACAGGTTTAGAAGCAGTTTGATGATTTTGAAATCCTGTTTAAAAATATCAAATAAATTCAAAAAAATGTAAAACTTTAGGAAATGATTGTAGACATGATAATAAACATGCTTTCAAAAAGGACCTCCCAAATAAGAAATATCATCATTTTGTAAAATAGTCCAAAACATGAAAATGTGAATATATTAGTTGACATTTTAGCTTAACCATGTTTTGAAACAATACAAAATAATTTTATAGACTTGAAGAAAGATGTAAACTATTGTTATGAAGTCTATAAACAATGAATATAGTATTTTATCAAAATACACATATAATGCACTAAAACATGATTTCATTGAACTAAATAAAATTGATATTGATAAAATCATATATATGCATGTAAGTATGAAACAAGAAATGTATTTTCATTTGTATTCAATTGTTTCATATTAAAACTTGAAAACTCAAAACCATGTATGTATATATATAACTAAATATACATAGAAACCAAAACTTAACTTATGTGTATATATATATATATATATATATATATATATATATATATATATATATATAAACAATATATATATACAAAGAAACCAATAAAATGTGTGTGCATATTATATTGAGCTTAAAGTACCAACACACATAATATAACACCTAAAACTAAAATTACCCAAGCTTGTGATCTTCAACGAAGCTCTATCTTGGTATACTTGCGGATGAAGTTTGAACTTGAATCTTTAACTTTGAATTGCGTTGGCTTCACTCCACAATTCTGCAAACCTCCATTGGATATGATCGTGAATGCACAATTACATCCATCCTCAATATATTGTTTGCCTAGAATAAATATAAAACACAAACACTAGATAAACAATATTAGATGTAAATTGTTAGTAAATCATCATCAAAACAAGAAGGCCAACAGCTTCAGCTACTAAGATTATGCGATGACGACTATGCTAGAACTCTTTCATCCTGCGGCTCTTCAAAACTCTGATCCGCCTGAAAGAGACAATTTAAACAAAAAGAACAATAACAAGAGTGTCATAGCGCTACAGCAAGATCACCTCCATCCGCCCCTAGGAGCTGCTAGATGAAGTGGAAGCTCTATCTATTAAGCATAGTCTACCTATAACTTTTTTCCCATATATAATAGAGTTAATATTTAGACACCTACAAGACGAGACGTAATACGTTGAGCAAAATAATCCAAACAAGGAAACCCTCATATATATACCGTATGTCTCAAATTGTAGATCCCTAAATACCAATTCCAACTCAATGAATAAAAACAACACTCAAAAAAAATACCCCAAGCCTCAACCATATAGAACCAATATCAAAATCCCGAACTACTTCTCAAGTAGTTTGCACAAAGAGAATATCATCCAACTCAAAAATCACCATAGGCCATATCCTGTATGCCACAAATCAAAGAATGTACCCTACTCATGGGTAATCTATCATGGGAGTAACTATAACTGATAATACATATATGTGTACATCTCCTTGTGCAATAGCGATACTCTTGTCTTACTCAAACGTTCTGTGGCAATAGGTTTATGTTTAATACATGGACTGCAAAAAGCTTAAAGTCCAACATGAAGGCTTCAATGGTTTATAGTCTAACATAAGGACTTCAACTACTACATGTTACATAAAAACAACTCAGATAAATGTCCAACACATGGACTGCATATGATAAATGCCCAACACATGGATTATAACAGGTAAAAGCCCAACACGTTGACTGTAACAGGTAAAATCCCAACATATTGACCGTAACAGGTAAAAGCCCAAGACATGGACTGTAATGGGTAAATGTCCAACACATGGACTATATGATTAAGGTTCAACACATAGACTGAAATGAGTAAATGTCCAATATATGGACTATATGATTAAGCTCCAACACATGGACTGAAATGGGTAAATGTCTAATACATGTGCCGCAATATACAAATGTCCAACGCATGGACTGCATACGATTAATATCATGCAATGAACAAATACAAGTAAAAGCATATATACTATTCTCTCCGATACCCCAGTGAATAAATCTAAGACTCATGTCCGTAATCAACTCATGTACACAAATCTCAGATGTTAAACAACACAAGATCAAGAAACTCTCTCGGAAACCAAAACAAAGCCAAACAAACATGCATAGGCATGTTAAACAACACAAGATCAAGAAACTCTCTCGGAAACCAAAACAAAGCCAAACAAACATGCATAGGCTAAAGACTAAGTGGCGGTTGACCGCACATGTACGATGGTCCAACACGACTGGTTTGGTACTGAGTCTACGTTAAGAAATTTTTACATATTCCTTTTTATTTATAAGCTGCACATGAATCTAGTGTGCCCTGCACTATGGCGTTCTCAATGTCTGATATCTTTACAATTCTTACAGAACCAAGCCTCCTGCTCTGTGGCTCTATCAATAGCTGGTTGTGGTGATGATAAAATCATAGGTATCACCTCTTCAATAGGCATGACTGGTACAATTGGTGGTGCAACTCCAGAAAATGATACTACTGACAACAACGGATGCGCCTCTCGCTCCTCGAGTGTTACAAAATCTTTGCAAACGGTGTCATAAAGTCGATCAAATACTATAGAGTCTGCCGCGGCACGGGCTTTGCTTGCCTAGCTCTCTAGGTACGAGTTTTATCTCGACCGCATCCTCGTCCTAATATTTCTAATATCAAGAGGAGAGCTTAATGAACATAGTAATTGAGATCACAAATATATATTTACATAATGTATCACAATACGTATTCATAACATATAGTATTCACACAAATACTTTAAATCAACATAAAATAATTGTCATAAAAAAATTTCAAAATTTTGAGATATACGCACATATCGTCCTTACCCATTCTAGGAAATTCTTAGCGGATTCTATACATTAATCCTAAAAAACTCTATCCTAGCTCCATAATTTGACACAGGAATGATCCTAAGGATATTGGAACTAGAGCTCTGATACCAATTGTGACGCTCTAAGGTTCACACAAGGCTACAGTCCAAGGTGAAACACGGATTGTCAAACCTGCCAGCACCAAACACCATACTACGACATGCTTTACCATCACAGTCACTATCTCTCTAGTGGAATCAACAAATAGGTGATAGTACAAAACATGCAAATAATAGGAGTAGTACAAAATCAGATATGCACAGAAGAAATATATCAATAAATGAGCCCAACTGAAATAGAATGAAAATATCTCTGAGTTAGAAATACATCTCAATACAATGAGTCAAATAGAACCTCACTAGGGCACTCAGCCTCTACAAAATGAATACAACTCTAAAGTCTGAACAATAAACATAACTATACAATGAAGCTTCAGCTACTAAGACTGTGCGACGATGACTGTGCTAGAACTCCGTCATCCTGCAGCTCTCCGAAATTCTGATCCGCCTAAAAGAGATAATTTAAATAAAAAGAATAACAACAAGAGCATCAGAGCGCTACAACAAGATCACCTCCATCCGCCACCAGGTGAAGGAATGCTAGATGAAGTGGAGGCTCTATCTATTAAGCATAGTCTACCTATATCATTTTTCCCGTATCTAATAGAGTTAATATTTAGACACCTACAAGACGAGACGTAGTACGTTGAGCAAAATAATCTAAATAAGGAAGCCCTCATATAAATACTAATTCCAACTCTATGAATAAAAACAACACTCAAAAGAAATACCCCAAGCCTCAACCATATAGAACCAATGTCAAAATCTCGAACTACTTCTCAAGTAGTTGGTGCAATAATAAGAAAATGTCATCCAACTCAAAAATCACCATAGGCCATATCCTGTATGCCACAAATCAAAGAATATACCCTACTCATCTGTAATCTAACATGGGAGTAACTATAACTGATAATACATATATATGTACATCTCCTTGTACAATAGTGATACTTTTATAATACTCTTACTCAAACGTTCTGTGGCAATAGGTTTATGTTCAATACATAGAGTGCAAAAACTTAAAGTCCAACACGAAGACTTCAATGGTTTATAGTTCAACACAAGGACTTCAACTACTATATGTTAAATAAAAATAACTCGGATAAATGTCCAACACATAGACTGCATATGATAAATGCCCAACACATGGACTATAACAGATAAAAGCCCAACACGTTGATTGTAACAAGTAAAAGCCTAACACATTGACTGTAACAGGTAAAAGCCGAAGACATGGACTGTAATGGGTAAATGTCAAACACATGGACTATATGATTAAGGTTCAACACATGGACTGAAATGAGTAAATGTCTAATACATGGACTATATGATTAAGGTCCAACACATGGACTGAAATGGGTAAATGTCCAACACATGAGCCGCAATATACAAATGTCCAACACATGGACTTCATACGATTAATATCATGCAATGAACAAATACAAGTAAAAGCATATATACTATTCTCTCTCATACCCCAGTGAATAAATCTAAGACTCATGTCCGTAATCAACTCATGTACACAAATCTCAGATGTTAAACAACACAAGATCAAGAAACTCTCTCGGAAACCAAAACAAAGCCAAACAAACATGCATAGGCCAAAGACTGAGTGTCGGTCGACCGCACATGTACGGTGGTCGACCATGACGGGTTCTAGGGCCTACCCAGGCCTCTGTCCTGCACGCGATCGACCGCCACTCACATCGCGGTCGACCGTGCCCGAAAATTTCAGAACGTGCAGGTTTCTGCACAGTGTTGAGTTCATGCCGACTTTGTGATTCAATCATGTTTAAAACATATTAAAACATATATAAAATATATAACAACACTTAAACTTTGATAATCACTTGCTGAAATTATCTCGAACATCAACACTTAAACTTTGATAATCACTTGCTGAAATTATCTCGAACATAAATCAAACTCTTGTGTTAATCTAATTAGGGTTTTTCAACATAAATCAAACTCTTGTGTTAATCTAATTAGGGTTTTTCAACCTAATTAACCAAATTCTTCAATTTAAATCATAAACTTTCAACATAACATAAGCATGATTGCCAAACATCTCAAAAAGATATACATTCATTAAATCATATTTTTTAATACTTAGGTATCACCAACCTAGGGTTTTCTTATCTTTAATCCACATGTAAACTCAATTAAATGTCAAATTAAGGTTTAAATGTGATTAGAACATGATTAACAAGATAAAAATGAAATTAGAACAACCCTAATGATCATGATCACGTTTCTATTATAAACAATAAGAAAACATGTAGATCTAACATTTGTTTCAGATATAACAGAAAAAATATAATCTTTTTCACATTAGATAAAGATCTAAGCATGTAAACATAAATTAAACTTCTAAGCTAGTTAGTTAACTATGGGAATGGGTTTGGATGCAAGTGATCTTGCCTTTGCACGTGAACAAGCCTATGAAACGAATAGCAAATGATCTCTCTACACCAAACATCACAATTCCTCGCCTTTCCTTCGACAAACACCTCGAGATCTCTCCTAAAACTCACAATTAGGGTTAGGGTTTGAGGATGAAGGTTGCTGGTGTTAATCTCACATGAAAGAGGGTTAAAAGAGCTTTAAAACAAGTATATATACATAGGATAACAACTGGCTTTGGTATAAACAAAACCCAACCCGAAAAAAACCTGGTAGAAACAGATTCGCCCAGCGGTCGACCGCCGCGGTCGACTGCGCAGGTTTCTGGGCCGTGCTCAGACTGGGGTTTTGTAAAAAAACTATAACTTTCCTATATGATCTTGGAATGAGGTGATCTAAGATTTTTAGGAAAGATATTAAAGATACCTACAACTTTTTTCTTTTACACTTTTCCATATTCTGACTGCATCGATGTGTAAAATATAGAAATTCTCAACTGGTCATTATTCCCAGATTTTCACTATTTTCGCCTTTGTGCATGTTTTGTGCATTTGCACTCATATTTTCACAAATATACATTGAATTGTTCTCAAATAAATTCTTATCATACTTAAATATCAAAATATATTATTTTCACCATATAACATATTTATCATTATTTATCATAAAATATTCAAATTTACGGGGTTTTACATTCTTCCCCCCTTAAAAAAATTTCGTTCCCAAAATTCAGTAATCATATCTTAGGAATTAATAATATAAGAAAAGTACTAAGAGGGGATAATCCAGACAAGGAAACCCTCTCGTATACATCTTATATCATTAATCTCTAGATATGAATCACTAGCAATATCTATGCTTAACAATCTATAATGCAAATACTCTCACTTAACCCCTAACTAAACGGAACTAGTACGTCGGGCAAAAAATCCAAACAAGGAACCCCCCCATATATATACCACGTATTCCGAATGATTAGGAGCTAAGTGTTAATACCCTCATTCTAGTGTTAAGTATTAATATGACCATATAGAGAAATCAAAAATCATAAACATCAATAAGCTATAACCAAATCATTTTACGCACTCGAATAGGTGCGGGTAGTCGCAACTCGTATTCTCCTCGTGCTCCTAGAAGCCTCCTCAGCTCTTTTCCATCTCTATTGAACTTTAACTTAAGGTATTACTTTCTTTCTAAGCCTCTCATCCTTTCTAGTAAGAATATAACTCGTGATCTCCATGGTAGTTAAACCTATCTGAAACCTATCTGAAACTCAAATTGTTGGTTCATCAATCACCCTCTGCTGCTCCTTGTCGCGTAAATGTTTCTTAATCATCGAAACATGGAAAATATCATGTATACTCGACATTGATGCTAAAAGATCTATCAGATACGAAATGGCTCCAAAATGTTCAACTCTCATGAACGGACCAATATACCTTGGGGTAAACTTTCCCCGTCTACCGAGTCACTGAACTCATTTGCGGTATTTTCATTAAGACATAGTCCCTAATCTAGAACTCTAACGGTCATTGTCTCTGATCTACGTAACTCTTCCAACGACTATGCGCTGCAAGAATGCTTTCCCGAATCTCTGCTACCTTCCCTGTAGTCTACCTCACAAGCTCATGTCTAAGCAATAAACTTTCTTGTAATTCTGCCTAATGAATAAGAAATATATAATGCCTCTAATCTCGACTGTCTGCTATGCTCATAATGCCAATAGTGGATGCTGCTCGTATTCTGCCTCCGATCTCGAAAAGATAAGGATGTCATCGATATAACGACTACGAACTGATTCTAACATGGATGGAAAACCCGGTTCATCATATCCATGAATATCACGGGTGCATTGGTCAGCCTAAATGACATGACAAGAACTCAAAAGACCCATATCGAGTCAGAAAATGCGGTTTTGGAAATATCCATTTACTACACTCGCAACTGAAAATAACTAGGACAAAGATCAATCTTCGAGAAATGCTACACTCCTCGCAGTTGGTCGAGCAAGTCATAAATCCTCGATAGTTTATACCTGATCCAGATAGTGACTTGCTCAACTCACGATAATCTATACATAATGCATGTTACCGTCCTTCTTCTCCTCGAAGAGGACCGGTGCTCCCATGAAAAAAGGACTCCTGACAATAAAACCCAGAATTAACAACTCATCTACCTGAGTCTATAGATCCCTCATCTCAGCGGGTGCCATATGATATGATAGGGTGCTCGGAATATCGGTACGGTGCCTGCTGCAACTCGATGCAGGGAAATAACCTCTCTCACTGGAGAAAACGTACGTATGTCTTGAAAGACATCCTGATACTCTGAGACGACTCCGGTCTCGCTCAAAACTGCACCCCGATCCCGTATCATCACCTTCTCGACGTATGCCAGAAATGACTCTGCATTCTGGTTACCCTATGAGGTTGCTACTATCTATACAATCCCAATGAATGCTCACAAGTATACTGTTTTAGCAAAACAATCGATACTAATATTGTAGGATGATAACCATTTGATACCAAGAATGACTTTGAAATCCGATATCCACAAAACTACCAGGTCATAAATGAACTTAAACTCATCTATACTGATGACACATCTCCTACATATACTCTCTAACAGGGACACCTCCCCTAGAGGAGTAAAAACTGATAACAAAATATCTAAGGGATGTGTAACTAACTGAAGCCTATACACGAAGGCATAAAATATGAAAGAATACAAAGTTCCTGAATCAAATAAGATTCAAGCTGGATAAGAATTTACTACGGAAACTCCGCTCGCACTATGCTCACGCGGTATGACTATATAAACTCTGCTGGTGGCCGGCGCTTGCTATGTTGCTGGTGATGAAACACATGGGTCCATCTAACACTGATGAATACTCTGAATAACACAATTCTGGCCTATAGGCCCCTAAATCCTTGGAATAACCGGTAGTAAATCTATCCTCCAATGCTGGCCGTAACCACAGCCCTAAAACTATTGACCCTGACCTCTGTCATGCTAGTCTCCTGCTGGTGTACTGCGACAATCCTTTGCTCTATGTTTGATCTTGTTATAATTGTATCATGTATCCCGTATCTTGTGCTACTGCGTCACTATCAAATCATGTTGTGCTCTCTTTTTATAACGTCTTTGTTGTTGATGGTAAAAATCCTTGCCCCGCTGCTGTGTCCTCTAGATCCCACAATAGGTCTCTCGCTATTGTCATTTCCATCATGCAAGTCTATATTTCATAATTAACTATAGGCATATCTCACTGCTTTAATCGAACTAGCTCTAACTGCTTGTCGAAGAAGTAAACAAAATTTTTTCAAATAAGTGATATTCATTGTCCCTACAAAAATATGAATTCATAGCTATCCTTTGCTGCTATTCCCCGGTGATGTCCTCTATGCTGAATATTTTTAACATCTGGTTTGGTACTGAGTCTACGTTAAGAAATTTTTACATATTCCTTTTTATTTATAAGCTGCACATGAATCTAGTGTGCCCTGCACTATGGCGTTCTCAATGTCTGATATCTTTACAATTCTTACAGAACCAAGCCTCCTGCTCTGTGGCTCTATCAATAGCTGGTTGTGGTGATGATAAAATCATAGGTATCACCTCTTCAATAGGCATGACTAGTACAATTGGTGGTGCAACTCCAGAAAATGATACTACTGACAACAACGGATGCGCCTCTCGCTCCTCGAGTGTTACAAAATCTTTGCAAACAGTGTCATAAAGTTGATCAAATACTATAGAGTCTGTTGCGGCACGGGCTTTGCTTGCCTAGCTCTCTAGGTACGAGTTTTATCTCGACCGCATCCTCGTCCTAATATTTATAATATCAAGAGGAGAGCTTAATGAACATAGTAATTGAGATCACAAATATATATTTACATAATGTATCACAATACGTATTCATAACGTATAGTATTCACACAAATACTTTAAATCAACATAAAATAATTGTCATAATTTTTTTTTAAAATTTTGAGATATACGGACATATCGTCCTTACCCATTCTAGGAAATTCTTAGCAGACTCTATACATGAATCCTAAGAAACTCTATCCTAGCTCCACAATTTGACACAGGAATGATCCTAAGGATATTAGAACTAGAGCTCTGATACCAACTATGACGCTCCAGGGTTCACACAAGGCTGCAGTCCAAGGTAAAACCCGGATTGTCAAACCTGCCAGCACCAAACATCATGCTACGACATACTTCACCATCACAGTCACTATCTCTCTAGTGGAATCAACAAATAAGTGATAGTACAAAACAGGAAAATACTAGGAGTAGTACAAAATCAGATATGCACAGAAAAAATATATCAATATATGAGCCTAACTAAAATAGAATGAAAATATCTCTGAGTTAGAAATACATCTCAATACAATGAGTCAAATGGAACCTCACTAGGGCACTCAGCCTCTACAAAATAAATACAACTCTAAAGTCTGAACAATAAACATAACTATACAATGGAGCTTCAGCTACTAAGACTGTGCGACGATGACTATGCTAGAACTCCGTCATCCTGCGGCTCTTCGAAATTCTGATCCGTCTGAAAGAGATAATTTAAACAAAAAGAACAACAACAAGAACGTCAGAGCGTTATAGCAAGATCACCTCCAACTACCCCCAAGGGAAGGGCTGCTAGATGAAGTGGAAGCTCTATCTATTAAGCATAGTCTACCTATATCATTTTTCCCATATCTAATAGAGTTAATATTTAGACACCTACAAGACGAGACGTAGTACGTTGAGCGAAATAATCTAAATAAGGAAGCCCTCATATATATCATATGTTTTAAATTATAGATCCCTAAATACTAATTCCAACTCTATGAATAAAAATAACACGCAAAAAAATACCCCAAGCCTCAACCATATAGAACCAATGTCAAAATCTCGAACTACTTCTCAAGTAGTTGGCGCAATAATAATAGAATATCATCCAACTCAAAAATCACCATAGGACATATCTTGTATGCCACAAATTAAAGAATGTACCCTACTCATGGGTAATCTAACATGGGAGTAACTACAACTGATAATACATATATATGTACATCTCCTTATACAATAGTGATACTCTTGTAATACTCTTACTCAAACGTTCTGTGGCAATAGGTTTATGTTCAATACATAGAGTGCAAAAGCTTAAAGTCCAACATGAAGACTTCAATGGTTTATAGTCCAACACATGGACTTCAACTACTATATGTTAAATAAAAACAGCTTAGTTAAATGTTCAACATATGGACTGCATATGATAAATGCCCAACACATGGACTATAACAGGTAAAAGCCCAACACATGGACTGTAACAGGTAAAAGCCTAACACATGGACTGTAACAGGTAAAAGCCCAAGACATAGACTGTAATGGGTAAATGTCCAACACATAGACTATATGATTAAGGTCCAACACATGGACTAAAATGGGTAAATATCCAACACATGGACTATATGATTAAGGTCCAACACATGGACTGAAATGGGTAAATGTCCAACACATGGACTATATGATTAAGGTCCAACACATGGACTGAAATGGGTAAATGTCCAACACATGGGCCGCAATAGACAAATGTCCAACGCATGCAACACATGGGCCGCAATAGACAAATGTCCAACGCATGGACTGCATACGATTAATATCATGCAATGAACATATACAAGTAAAAGCATATATACTATTCACTCTCATACCCCAATGAATAAATCTAAGACTCATGTCCGTAGTCAACTCATATACACAAATCTCAGATGTTAAACAACACTTATGCATTGTATTATAATAATACAAGATCGAGAAACTCTCTCGGAAACCAAAACAAAGCCAAACAAACATGCACAAGCCAAAGACTGAGTGGCGGGGGGGCATGGTCGACCGCGACGGGTTTCAGGGCCTACCTAGGCCTCTATCCTGCACGCGGTCAACCGCCGCTCACATCGTGGTCGACCGTGCCCGAAAATTTCAGAACGTGCAGGTTTCTGCACAGTGTTGAGTTCATGCCGACTTTGTGATTCAAACATGTTTAAAACATACTGAAACATATAGCAACACTTAAACTTTGATAATCACTTGCTGAAATTATCTCGAACATAAATCAAACTCTTGTGTTAATCTAATTAGGGTTTTTCAATCTAATTAACCAAATTCTTCAATTTAAAGCATGAACTTTCAACATATTAAACATAAGCATGATTGACAAACATCTCAGAAAGATATACATTCATTAAATCATATTTTTTAACACTTAAGTATCACAAACCTAGGGTTTTCTCATATTTAATCTACATATAAACTCAATTAAATGTCAAATTAGGGTTTAAAGGTGATTAGAACATGATTAACAAGATAAAAATGAAATTAAGAACAACCCTAATAATCATGATCACGTTTCTATTATAAACAACAAGAAAACATGTAGATCTAACATTTGTTTCAGATCTAATAACAAAAATCTAATCTTTTCACATTAGATAAAGATCTAAGCATGTAAACACAAATTAAACTTCTAAGCTAGTTATTTAACTATGGGGATGGGTTTGGATGCAAGTGATCTTGCCTTTGTATGTGAACAAGCCTTTGAAACGAACAACAAATGATCTCTCGATGCTAAACATCACAATTCCTCGCCTTTCCTTCGATAAACACCCCGAGATCTCTCCAAAAACTTACAATTAGGGTTAGGGTTTGAGGAGGAAGGTTGCTGGTGTTAATCTCACGTGAAAGAGGGTTAAAAGAGCTTTAAAACGAGTATATATACATAGGGTAACAACTGGGTTCAGTATAAAAAAACCGAACCTGAAACAAACCTGGCAGAAACAGATTCGCCCAGTGGTCGACCGTCACGGTCGACTACGCAGGTTTCCGGGCCGTGCTCAGATTGTGGTTTTGTATAAA